>NW_024061239.1:0-82500 GCF_016432855.1 Salvelinus namaycush
AACTACAGCTAGTCTACTTATGATGTATTGGTTTACCTAGCCAACTACAGCTAGGCTACTCATGATGCATTGGTTACCTAGCCAACTACAGATAGGCTACTCATGATGTATTGGTTACCTAGCCAACTACAGCTAGGCTACTCATGATGCATTGGTTACCTAGCCAACTACAGATAGGCTACTCATGATGTATTTGTTTAACTAGCCAACTATAGCTAGTCTACTCATGATGTATTGGTTTACCTAGCCAACTACAGCTAGTCTACTCATGATGTATTGGTTTACCTAGCCAACTATAACTAGTCTACTCATGATGTATTGGTTGACCTAGCCAACTATAACTAGTCTACTCATGATGTATTGGTTTACCTAGCCAACTACAGCTAGTCTACTCATGATGTATTGGTTTACCTAGCCAACTACAGCTAGTCTACTCATGATGTATTGGTTTACCTAGCCAAATATAATTAGTCTACTCATGATGTATTGGTTTACCTAGCCAACTACAGCTAGTCTACTTATGATGTATTGGTTTACCTAGCCAACTACAGCTAGGCTACTCATGATGCATTGGTTACCTAGCCAACTACAGATAGGCTACTCATGATGTATTGGTTACCTAGCCAACTACAGCTAGGCTACTCATGATGCATTGGTTACCTAGCCAACTACAGATAGGCTACTCATGATGTATTTGTTTACCTAGCCAACTATAGCTAGTCTACTCATGATGTATTGGTTTACCTAGCCAACTACAGCTAGTCTACTCATGATGTATTGGTTTACCTAGCCAACTATAACTAGTCTACTCATGATGTATTGGTTGACCTAGCCAACTATAACTAGTCTACTCATGATGTATTGGTTTACCTAGCCAACTACAGCTAGTCTACTCATGATGTATTGGTTTACCTAGCCAAATTACAGCTAGTCTACTCATGATGTATTGGTTTACCTAGCCAACTATAACTAGTCTACTCATGATGTATTGGTTGACGTAGCCAACTACAGCTAGGCTACTCATGATGCATTGGTTACCTAGCCAACTACAGATAGGCTACTCATGATGTATTGGTTACCTAGCCAACTACAGCTAGGCTACTCATGATGCATTGGTTACCTAACCAACTACAGATAGGCTACTCATGATGTATTGGTTACCTAGCCAACTACAGCTAGGCTACTAATGATGTATTGGTTGACCTAGCCAACTACAGCTAGGCTACTCATGATGTATTGGTTGACGTAGCCAACTACAGCTAGGCTACTCATGATGTGTTGGTTACCTAGCCAACTACAGCTAGTCTACTCATGATGTATTTGTTGACCTAGCCAACTATAACTAGTCTACTCATAATGTATTGGTTTACCTAGCCAACTACAACTAGTCTACTCATTATATATTGGTTTACCTAGCCATCTACAACTAGTCTACTCATGATGTGTTGGTTAACCTAGCCAACTATAACTAGTCTACTCATGATGTATTGGTTTACCTAGCCAACTACAACTAGTCTACTCATGATGTATTTGTTTACCTAGCCAACTATAACTAGTCTACTCATGATGTATTGGTTGACCTAGCCAACTATAACTAGTCTACTCATGATGTATTGGTTTACCTAGCCAACTATAACTAGTCTACTCATGATGTATTGGTTTACCTAGCCAACTACAGCTAGTCTACACATGATGTATTGGTTTACCTAGCCAACTACAGCTAGGCTACTCATGATGCATTGGTTACCTAGCCAACTACAGCTAGTCTACACATGATGTATTGGTTTACCTAGCCAACTACAGCTAGTCTACTCATGATGTATTGGTTTACTTAGCCAACTACAGCTAGTCTTCTCATGATGTGTTGGTTACCTAGACAACTACAGCTAGTCTACTCATGATGTATTGGTTTACCTAGCCAACTACAGCTAGTCTACTCATGATGTTTTGGTTTACCCAGCCAACTACAGCTAGTCTACTCTTGATGTATTGGTTTACCTAGTCAACTACAGCTAGTCTACTTATGGTGTATTGGTTTACCTAGCCAACTACAGCTAGTCTACTCATGATGTTTTGGTTTACCTAGCCAACTACAGCTAGTCTACTCATGATGTATTGGTTTACCCTAGCCAACTACAGCTAGTCTACTCATGATGTATTGGTTTACCTAGCCAACTACAGCTAGTCTACTCATGATGTATTGGTTTACCTAGCCAACTACAGCTAGTCTTCTCATGATGTGTTGGTTTACCTAGCCAACTACAGCTAGTCTACACATGATGTATTGGTTTACCTAGCCAACTACAGCTAGTCTACTCATGATGTATTGGTTTACCTAACCAACTACAGCTAGTCTACACATGATGTATTGGTTTACCTAGCCAACTACAGCTAGTCTACTCATGATGTATTGGTTTACCTATCCAACTACAGCTAGTCTTCTCATGATGTGTTGGTTACCTAGACAACTACAGCTAGTCTACTCATTATGTATTGGTTTACCTAGCCAACTACAGCTAGTCTACTCATGATGTTTTGGTTTACCTAGCCAACTACAGCTAGTCTACTCATGATGTATTGGTTTACCTAGCCAACTACAGCTAGTCTACTCATGATGTATTGGTTTACCTAGCCAACTACAGCTAGTCTACTCATGAAGTATTGGTTTACCTTGCCAACTACAGCTAGTCTTCTCATGATGTGTTGGTTACCTAGACAACTACAGCTAGTCTACTCATGATGTATTGGTTTACCTAGCGAACTACAGCTAGTCTACTCTTGATGTTTTGGTTTACCTAGCCAACTACAGCTAGTCTACTCATGATGTATTGGTTTACCTAGCCAACTACAGCTAGTCTACTCATGATGTATTGGTTTACCTAGCCAACTACAGCTAGTCTACTCATGATGTGTTGGTTTACCTAGCCAACTACAGCTAGTCTACTCATGATGTATTGGTTTACCTAGCCAACTATAACTAGTCTACTAATGATATATTGGTTTACCTAGCCAACTATAACTAGTCTACTCATGATGTATTGGTTGACCTAGCCAACTATAACTAGTCTACTCATGATGTATTGGTTTACCTAGCCAACTATAACTAGTCTACTCATGATGTATTGGTTTACCTAGCCAACTACAGCTAGTCTACAGATGATGTATTGGTTTACCTAGCCAACTACAGCTAGGCTACTCATGATGCATTGGTTGACGTAGCCAACTACAGCTAGGCTATTCATGATGTGTTGGTTACCTAGCCAACTATAACTAGTCTACTCATGATGTATTTGTTGACCTAGCCAACTATAACTAGTCTACTCATGATGTATTGGTTTACCTAGCCAACTACAACTAGTCTACTCATTATATATTGGTTTACCTAGCCAACTACAACTAGTCTACTCATGATGTGTTGGTTAACCTAGCCAACTATAACTAGTCTACTCATGATGTATTGGTTTACCTAGCCAACTACAACTAGTCTACTCATGATGTATTGGTTACCTAGCCAACTACAACTAGTCTACTCATGATGTGTTGGTTACCTAGCAAACTATAACTAGTCTACTCATGATGTATTTGTTGACCTAGCCAACTATAACTAGTCTACTCATGATGTACTGGTTTACCTAGCCAACTACAACTAGGCTACTCATGATGTATTGGTTGACCTAGCCAACTACAGCTAGTCTACTCATGATGTATTGGTTTACCTAGCCAACTATAACTAGTCTACTCATGATGTATTGGTTTACCTAGCCAAATATAATTAGTCTACTCATGATGTATTGGTTTACCTAGCCAACTACAGCTAGTCTACTTATGATGTATTGGTTTACCTAGCCAACTACAGCTAGGCTACTCATGATGCATTGGTTACCTAGCCAACTACAGATAGGCTACTCATGATGTATTGGTTACCTAGCCAACTACAGCTAGGCTACTCATGATGCATTGGTTACCTAGCCAACTACAGATAGGCTACTCATGATGTATTTGTTTACCTAGCCAACTATAGCTAGTCTACTCATGATGTATTGGTTTACCTAGCCAACTACAGCTAGTCTACTCATGATGTATTGGTTTACCTAGCCAACTATAACTAGTCTACTCATGATGTATTGGTTGACCTAGCCAACTATAACTAGTCTACTCATGATGTATTGGTTTACCTAGCCAACTACAGCTAGTCTACTCATGATGTATTGGTTTACCTAGCCAACTACAGCTAGTCTACTCATGATGTATTGGTTTACCTAGCCAACTATAACTAGTCTACTCATGATGTATTGGTTGACGTAGCCAACTACAGCTAGGCTACTCATGATGCATTGGTTACCTAGCCAACTACAGATAGGCTACTCATGATGTATTGGTTACCTAGCCAACTACAGCTAGGCTACTCATGATGCATTGGTTACCTAACCAACTACAGATAGGCTACTCATGATGTATTGGTTACCTAGCCAACTACAGCTAGGCTACTAATGATGTATTGGTTGACCTAGCCAACTACAGCTAGGCTACTCATGATGTATTGGTTGACGTAGCCAACTACAGCTAGGCTACTCATGATGTGTTGGTTACCTAGCCAACTATAACTAGTCTACTCATGATGTATTTGTTGACCTAGCCAACTATAACTAGTCTACTCATAATGTATTGGTTTACCTAGCCAACTACAACTAGTCTACTCATTATATATTGGTTTACCTAGCCAACTACAACTAGTCTACTCATGATGTGTTGGTTAACCTAGCCAACTATAACTAGTCTACTCATGATGTATTGGTTTACCTAGCCAACTACAACTAGTCTACTCATGATGTATTTGTTTACCTAGCCAACTACAACTAGTCTACTCATGATGTGTTGGTTAACCTAGCCAACTATAACTAGTCTACTAATGATATATTGGTTTACCTAGCCAACTATAACTAGTCTACTCATGATGTATTGGTTGACCTAGCCAACTATAACTAGTCTACTCATGATGTATTGGTTTACCTAGCCAACTATAACTAGTCTACTCATGATGTATTGGTTTACCTAGCCAACTACAGCTAGTCTACACATGATGTATTGGTTTACCTAGCCAACTACAGCTAGGCTACTCATGATGCATTGGTTACCTAGCCAACTACAGCTAGTCTACACATGATGTATTGGTTTACCTAGCCAACTACAGCTAGTCTACTCATGATGTATTGGTTTACTTAGCCAACTACAGCTAGTCTTCTCATGATGTGTTGGTTACCTAGACAACTACAGCTAGTCTACTCATGATGTATTGGTTTACCTAGCCAACTACAGCTAGTCTACTCATGATGTTTTGGTTTACCCAGCCAACTACAGCTAGTCTACTCTTGATGTATTGGTTTACCTAGCCAACTACAGCTAGTCTACTTATGGTGTATTGGTTTACCTAGCCAACTACAGCTAGTCTACTCATGATGTTTTGGTTTACCTAGCCAACTACAGCTAGTCTACTCATGATGTATTGGTTTACCCTAGCCAACTACAGCTAGTCTACTCATGATGTATTGGTTTACCTAGCCAACTACAGCTAGTCTACTCATGATGTATTGGTTTACCTAGCCAACTACAGCTAGTCTTCTCATGATGTGTTGGTTTACCTAGCCAACTACAGCTAGTCTACACATGATGTATTGGTTTACCTAGCCAACTACAGCTAGTCTACTCATGATGTATTGGTTTACCTAACCAACTACAGCTAGTCTACACATGATGTATTGGTTTACCTAGCCAACTACAGCTAGTCTACTCATGATGTATTGGTTTACCTATCCAACTACAGCTAGTCTTCTCATGATGTGTTGGTTACCTAGACAACTACAGCTAGTCTACTCATTATGTATTGGTTTACCTAGCCAACTACAGCTAGTCTACTCATGATGTTTTGGTTTACCTAGCCAACTACAGCTAGTCTACTCATGATGTATTGGTTTACCTAGCCAACTACAGCTAGTCTACTCATGATGTATTGGTTTACCTAGCCAACTACAGCTAGTCTACTCATGAAGTATTGGTTTACCTTGCCAACTACAGCTAGTCTTCTCATGATGTGTTGGTTACCTAGACAACTACAGCTAGTCTACTCATGATGTATTGGTTTACCTAGCCAACTACAGCTAGTCTACTCTTGATGTTTTGGTTTACCTAGCCAACTACAGCTAGTCTACTCATGATGTATTGGTTTACCTAGCCAACTACAGCTAGTCTACTCATGATGTATTGGTTTACCTAGCCAACTACAGCTAGTCTACTCATGATGTATTTGTTTACCTAGCCAACTACAGCTAGTCTACTCATGATGTATTGGTTTACCTAGCCAACTATAACTAGTCTACTCATGTTGTATTGCTTATTTGTATTTTTTTCAATGCGTCTTTGAGATTGTTATAGAAATGTAATCAATAATTTGTAACGGCAGCCTTCCCTCTCTTCATGAGAAGAGGAAGTGTAGCAGGGATCGGACCAACACGCAGCGTAGCCAGTGCTCAACATGTTTAATTACGACAAATAAACGTGAACACTTACAAAACAAAATAACAAATGTGGCAAACCGATACAGCCTAGCTGGTGCAGAGAAAACACAAAGACAGGAAAACAACCACCCACAAATCCCCAACACAAAACAAGCCACCTATATATGATTCCCAATCAGGGACAACGATTGACAGCTGCCTCTGATTGAGAACCATATTAGGCCGAACACAGAAACAGACAAACTAGACACACAACATAGAATGCCCACCCAGCTCACGTCCTAACCAACACTAAAACAAGCACAACACACAAGAACTATGGTCAGAACGTGACAGTACCCCCCTCCTGAGGTGCGGACTCCGAACGCACCCCTAAAACTCAAGGGGAGGGTCTGGGTGGGCATCTGTCCGCGGTGGCGGCTCCGGCGCAGGACGAGGCCACCACTCCACCATTGTCTTTGTCCCCCTCCTTAGCGTCCTTTGAGTGGCGACCCTCGCCCCCGACCTTGGCCTAGGAATCCTCACCAATGTCCCCACTAAATTGAGGAGACAGCTCAGGACAGAGAGGTAGCTCAGGACAGAGAGGTAGCTCAGGACAGAGAGGTAGCTCAGGACAGAGAGGTAGCTCAGGACAGAGAGGTAGCTCAAGACAGAGAGGTAGCTCAAGACAGAGAGGTAGCTCAGGACAGAGGGGCAGCTCCGGACTGAAGGGCAGCTCCGGACAGAGAGGCAGCTCTGGACTGAAGGGCAGCTCCGGACTAATGGCAGCTCCGGACTGAGGGGCAGCTCATGACTGGAGGGCAGCTCATGACTGGAGGGCAGCTCATGACTGGAGGGCAGCTCATGACTGGAGGGCAGCTCATGCCTTGAGGGCAGCTCATGACTGGAGGGCAGCTCATGACTGGAGGGCAGCTCATGACTGGAGGGCAGCTCATGACTGGAGGGCAGCTCATGACTGGAGGACAGCTCATGACTGGAGGACAGCTCTGGCATTTCCTGACTGGCGGGCGGCTCTGGCAGCTCCTGACTGGCGGGCGGCTCTGGCAGCTCCTGACTGGCGGGCGGCTCTGACTGCTCCGGACAGACGGGCGGCTCAGGCGGCGCTGGGCAGACGGGCAGCTCAGACGGCGCTGGGCAGGCAGGCAGCTCAGACGGCGCTGGGCAGGCAGGCAGCTCAGACGGCGCTGGGCAGGCAGGCAGCTCAGCCGGCGCTGGGCAGGCAGGCAGCTCAGCCGGCGCTGGGCAGGCAGGCAGCTCAGCCGGCGCTGGGCAGGCAGGCAGCTCAGACGGCGCTGGGCAGGCAGGCAGCTCAGACAGCTCTGGGCAGATGAGAGACTCTGGCTGCGCTGGAGAAGAGGAAGGCTCTGACAGCGCTGGACAGGCGGGAGCAACTGTAGAGAGAAACTGGAGAGACAGCCTGGTGCGGGGGGCTGCCACCGGAGGACTGGTACGTGGAGGTGGCACCGGATATACCGGACCGTGAAGGAGTACAACAGCTCTTGAGCACCGAGCCTGCCCAACCTTACCCGGTTGAATGTTCCCCGTAGCCCTGCCAGTGCGGCGAGGTGGAATAGCCCGCACTGGGCTATGCTGGTGAACCGGGGACACCATTTGTAAGGCTGGTGCCATGTACACCGGCCCGAGGAGACGCACTGGAGACCAGATGTGTTGAGTCGGCTTCATGGCACCCGGCTCGATGCCCAAACCAGCCCGGCCAGTGCGGCGAGGTGGAATAGCCCGCACTGGGCTAAGCACGCGTACTAGGGACACCGTGCGCTCCACCGCATAACACGGTGCCTGACCAGTACAACGCCCTCTCACTCCACGGTAAGCACGGGGAGTTGGCTCAGGTCTCCTACCCGGCTTAGCCACACTCCGCGTGTGCCTCCCCCCCCAAGAAATTTCTGGGTCTGACTCTCGGGCTTCCAACCGCGTCGCCGCGCTGCCTCCTCATACCAGCGCCTCTCTGCCTTCGCTGCCTCCAACTCTGCCTTGGGACGGCGATATTCCCCTGGCTGAGCCCAGGGTCCCTTGCCGTCCAGAATCTCCTCCCAAGTCCATGAGTCCTGTGTCTTTTTCCGCTGCTGCTGCTGTCCTTTCCCACTCTGCTTGGTCCATTGGTGGTGGGTGTTTCTGTAACGGCAGCCTTCCCTCTCTTCATGAGAAGAGGAGGTGTAGCAGGGATCGAACCAACACGCAGCGTAGCCAGTGCTCAACATGTTTAATTACGACAAATAAACGTGAACACTTACAAAACAAAATAACAAATGTTGCAAACCGATACAGTGCTGGTGCAGAGAAAACACAAAGACAGGAAAACAACCACCCACAAATCCCCAACACAAAACAAGCCACCTATATATGATTCCCAATCAGGGACAACGATTGACAGCTGCCTCTGATTGAGAACCATATTAGGCCGAACACAGAAACAGACAAACTAGACACACAACATAGAATGCCCACCCAGCTCACGTCCTGACCAACACTAAAACAAGCACAACACACAAGAACTATGGTCAGAACGTGACATAATTATTATATCAAAGATGGTTAATTTAGTCTAGTAGAGCAAAAAGCTCTGACGAAGGTCAAGAGGCTGACTCGTGAGCATCAATAAAAAAGTGTGCAGGCTACTTTTTTCTTTCAACTGATCTAATTGTTACCATGCACCTGCAACAAGATAGCTCAGATGTGAGAGTGCATTATTGAATGTTGAAAGTAAAACACACCGACAGCAGATGTACCGGTATCAAATACAAATGTTTATTACAAACAAGAAACACTTCCAATGGGAAAACAGAAATCCACTTTGGGTTTAAAAAATAGCCAAAAACAGTAGAAAATGAATAAATTAATAACTATAATTATGTCCTTTAAAATGGTCATAAAGCATGTCTCCCTGGCAGTCAAATACTTCTCCCGCCTCCACGTCTGGACCTTTCTGGGAGGGAAAAGAAGAGATTATGACCGGTGGGGTAATGGAGTGGCAGCCCCTGACTCCATTTGGGGCAGCTTTCAACTCCTGAAAAATATGGAAAAGGATAGCTTTCAGCATCAAACACACTACATGTAAAGACCTGTAAAAGGTATTATGCCAATTACAGTACATTTCTCTCGAATACCTGCAGCTTTCGAACATGTTTATCTTCACACTTACATGAATGTGCCGGTGAAGCATAAGAAATAGATAGGAAATGGGGTTTCTCTCAGAGAAAAGAGGAACTTTATTAGCCAAGTACTGCACAGAAATACATGTCAAGATAACATACAGTAGAATGTCAAGATAATATACAGTAGAATGTCAAGATAACACACAGTAGAATGTCAAGATAACATACAGTAGAATGTCAAGATAACATACAGTAGAATGTCAAGATAACATATAGTAGAATGTCAAGATAACATACAGTAGAATGTCAAGATAACACACAGTAGAATGTCAAGATAACATACAGTAGAATGTCAAGATAACATACAGTAGAATGTCAAGATAACATACAGTAGAATGTCAAGATAACATACAGTAGAATGTCAAGATAACAAACAGTAGAATGTCAAGATAACATACAGTAGAATGTCAAGATAACATACAGTAGAATGTCAAGATAACATACAGTAGAATGTCAAGATAACAAACAGTAGAATGTCAAGATAACATACAGTAGAATGTCAAGATAACATACAGTAGAATGTCAAGATAACAAACAGTAGAATGTCAAGATAACACACAGTAGAATGTCAAGATAACACACAGTAGAATGTCAAGATAACAAACAGTAGAATGTCAAGATAACACACAGTAGAATGTCAAGATAACATACAGTAGAATGTCAAGATAACAAACAGTAGAATGTCAAGATAACATACAGTAGAATGTCAAGATAACACAGTAGAATGTCAAGATAACATACAGTAGAATGTCAAGATAACACACAGTAGAATGTCAAGATAACATACAGTAGAATGTCAAGATAACACACAGTAGAATGTCAAGATAACATACAGTAGAATGTCAAGATAACATACAGTAGAATGTCAAGATAACAAACAGTAGAATGTCAAGATAACAAACAGTAGAATGTCAAGATAACACACAGTAGAATGTCAAGATAACACACAGTAGAATGTCAAGATAACAAACAGTAGAATGTCAAGATAACAAACAGTAGAATGTCAAGATAACATACAGTAGAATGTCAAGATAACAAACAGTAGAATGTCAAGATAACATACAGTAGAATGTCAAGATAACACAGTAGAATGTCAAGATAACATACAGTAGAATGTCAAGATAACACACAGTAGAATGTCAAGATAACATACAGTAGAATGTCAAGATAACAAACAGTAGAATGTCAAGATAACACACAGTAGAATGTCAAGATAACATACAGTAGAATGTCAAGATAACATACAGTAGAATGTCAAGATAACACACAGTAGAATGTCAAGATAACATACAGTAGAATGTCAAGATAACACACAGTAGAATGTCAAGATAACAAACAGTAGAATGTCAAGATAACACACAGTAGAATGTCAAGATAACATACAGTAGAATGTCAAGATAACACACAGTAGAATGTCAAGATAACAAACATTAGAATGTCAAGATAACACACAGTAGAATGTCTAGGTAACATACAGTAGAATGTCAAGATAACAAACAGTAGAATGTCAAGATAACACACAGTAGATTGTCAAGATAACATACAGTAGAATGTCAAGATAACATACAGTAGAATGTCAAGATAACCTACAGTAGAATGTCAAGATAACAAACAGTAGAATGTCAAGATAACATACAGTAGAATGTCAAGATAACATACTGTAGAATGTCAAGATAACACACAGTAGAATGTCAAGATAACACACAGTAGAATGTCAAGATAACACACAGTAGAATGTCAAGATAACATACAGTAGAATGTCAAGATAACATACAGTAGAATGTCAAGATAACAAACAGTAGAATGTCAAGATAACACACAGTAGAATGTCAAGATAACACAGTAGCGTACCGTGTATTTGGTTCTCCCACTTCTTTTTCACCCATGTAGGTGACAGCTGCCCCTCCAGGTCACACTCCTTCACGTAGATCCTGAAAAGACTTTGTGTGGAAAATAGGAATATAAGCTACCGCGCTACTAACGTCAGCAGTGGCAGTGCATAGTGCAGTGGTAAGAGAGCTAACTATAGCCACATGACTTACTCAAACTTTTTTTGCTGCATTTCTCCTGCCATTTTTGGCACTGAATTAAATGCCTGGTATTGTCATCAGATCCTGTAACAGTTTGAACATAAGCCCTTGTATTTACAACAAGTAGCTAGCTAACTAGGTTAATGATATGAAGTTATCACTCAGCAGCAAGCAAGTAACCCTGTAACCCTGTACTGTTCAAACTGTTACAACAAAGATTTTTGTAACTAAACCAAGATAGACCACAGCCCGTCGTTTCAAATGGGAACAAATTAGTCATAGTGGGCAGAACAAGCAAGGAGGTGGGCAGAGCCAAGCACGAGCTAGCGAGATCCTATTGGCGCGTTCTAGCAATCATTTGCATATTTCCGTTAGGGAATGTCTACTCTCGTGTAAAATTACTCAATTCGCCTTTGCTCACCTTCTAAACAATGCCATTTTTTTAAGTCTACAAAACTTTGTCGACTCTGTTCATAACAGATTCTAGTTTTGGGAACAGAAAACTGTATTGAGATCAAATGTTTCATCAATAAGAAAATTTGCTGAATTTCGGCCAAAATCCATCTCGTTCCATCTTCTCCCACTGCCGGCCACAGGTCTGCCTCTCTCTACCATATTTTGTAGTGAGTGGAAGCGGATGCATCACATTTATATATTCGGTTAAATGTGTGGTTATAACTACTAGTCCTACAAAGCACGTAGCTAGCTAGCTAAAGGCATGGCAGGCCACAGGCTGCAGATCTGTTTTCAAAGATTTAACGTTACGATGAAATAGTTGTGATAATTTTAAGGAGAAAAATAGCTATTTACATTTGAACAGCACCGCAGAAGCTTCACTATTCTCCATCTTACAAGTTGTTTTGTTGTTTACTTGAATAGATCGAGCTATGAAAACTCACAGCCCCCCACTTCCAATGCAATTTGGCTGTGTAATTCCCAACAAGTGTGCAGCGAATTCTACTAGATGAAAAGCCGAAATGAGTATAACATCCTGGCATTTAAAGCATTCTCAATTTTCTAAATGTAACATACTATTAAACTTAATTTTTTCGCATACTCAAATGGCCTACTATTTAAGACGCATGTGTGGGTTTTTGGACACGGCCATAGTCTCTTTAAGGCTTTTTCTATGATAACTTGTTAGCCTTTGAAAGGAAAGCAAATAGTTCAATTGGGTATGGGAATAGGTTCTGGGAAAATGTCTGTACATGTATATTCAAATTGTGATTCTATTTAAAAACAAACATGTATATTCAAAATACAAAACCAATGGAGTTGGTAATATTGTGTGTTGGTTGGGCTGTTGCTGTGTCCTCCTCTCCTCTGATCTCCTGAGGGTCACCTGGTTGGAAGTGTTCCAAGTGGATCTACCTGCCTAGCCAGACTAGCTTTCTAGGGGATTAGTCCAAGGTAAACAATCTCATACCTACTTAGTGTATAGATACATGTGTGTGTGTGTGTGCGCGACAGTCAGGGGAGCAAGCACGACCATGACAGGACATCACCTGCTCAGTTGCCTGCATAGTTCTGTGTGTAGGGGGATCAGGATCTCCAGTACAGGATAACAATCTATCTATCTATGGCTTTAGCTTTACAACACAAAGCATAGAACCATGTTGTGATAGTCTGTTTGTTTGTTCCTCCAGGCGATCTCCCCAAGGATCTCCTCTATCTCTGAGCTGGTCAGGGTAAGGGTTGAGGTTACAGTCACCTCTGTATGACCTCTGGGTCACAGGATGACTGTGGGGGATAAATAGTGTGTGTGTGTGTGTGTGTGTGTGTGTGTGTGTGTGTGTGTGTGTGTGTGTGTGTGTGTGTGTGTGTGTGTGTGTGTGTGTGTGTGTGTGTGTACTGGTCAGCCAAGGGCTATAACCTGGTCAAATCAAATCAAATCAAATCAAATTTTATTTGTCCCATACACATGGTTAGCAGATGTTAATGCGAGTGTAGCGAAATGCTTGTGCTTCTAGTTCCGACAATGCAGTAATAACCAACAAGTAATCTAACCTAACAATTCCACAACTACTACCTTATACACACAAGTGTAAAGGGATAAAGAATATGTACATAAAGATATATGAATGAGTGATGGTACAGAACGGCATAGGCAAGATGCAGTAGATGGTATAGAGTACAGTATATACATATGAGATGAGTAATGTAGGGTATGTAAACATAAAGTGGCATAGTTTAAAGTGGCTAGTGATACATGTATTACATAAAGATGGCAAGATGCAGTAGATGATATAGAGTACAGTATATACATATACATATGAGATGAGTAATGTAGGGTATGTAAACATTATATTAAGTGGCATTGTTTAAAGTGGCTAGTGGTACATTTTTACATAATTTCCATCAATTCCCATTATTAAAGTGGCTGGAGTTGAGTCAGTATGTTGGCAGCGGCCGCTAAATGTTAGTGGTGGCTGTTTAACAGTCTGATGGCCTTGAGATAGAAGCTGTTTTTCAGTCTCTCGGTCCCTGCTTTGATGCACCTGTACTGACCTCGCCTTCTGGATGATAGCGGGGTGAACAGGCAGTGGCTTGGGTGGTTGTTGTCCTTGATGATCTTTATGGCCTTCCTGTGACATCGGGTGGTGTAGGTGTCCTGGAGGGCAGGTAGTTTGCCCCCGGTGATGCGTTGTGCAGACCTCACTACCCTCTGGAGAGCCTTACGGTTGTGGGCGGAGCAGTTGCCGTACCAGGCGGTGATACAGCCCGACAGGATGCTCTCGATTGTGCATCTGTAGAAGTTTGTGAGTGCTTTTGGTGACAAGCCGAATTTCTTCAGCCTCCTGAGGTTGAAGAGGCGCTGCTGCGCCTTCTTCACAACGCTGTCTGTGTGGGTGGACCAATTCAGTTTGTCTGTGATGTGTACACCGAGGAACTTAAAACTTTCCACCTTCTCCACTACTGACCCGTCGATGTGGATAGGGGGGTGCTCCCTCTGCTGTTTCCTGAAGTCCACAATCATCTCCTTTGTTTTGTTGACGTTGAGTGTGAGGTTATTTTCCTGACACCACACTCCGAGGGCCCTCACCTCCTCCCTGTAGGCCGTCTCGTCGTTGTTGGTAATCAAGCCTACCACTGTGGTGTCATCCGCAAACTTGATGATTGAGTTGGAGGCGTGCATGGCCACGCAGTCGTGGGTGAACAGGGAGTACAGGAGAGGGCTCAGAACGCACCCTTGTGGGGCCCCAGTGTTGAGGATCAGCGGGGTGGAGATGTTGTTACCTACCCTCACCACCTGGGGGCAGCCCGTCAGGAAGTCCAGGACCCAGTTGCACAGGGCGGGGTCGAGACCCAGGGTCTCGAGCTTGATGACGAGTTTGGAGGGTACTATGGTGTTAAATGCTGAGCTGTAGTCGATGAACAGCATTCTCACATAGGTATTCCTCTTGTCCAGATGGGTTAGGGCAGTGTGCAGTGTGGTTGCGATTGCGTCGTCTGTGGACCTATTGGGTCGGTAATCAAATTGGAGTGGGTCTAGGGTGTCCGGTAGGGTGGAGGTGATATGGTCCTTGACTAGTCTCTCAAAGCACTTCATGATGACGGAAGTGAGTGCTACGGGGCGCTAGTCGTTTAGCTCAGTTACCTTAGCTTTCTTGGGAACAGGAACAATGGTTGCCCTCTTGAAGCATGTGGGAACAGCAGACTGGGATAAGGATTGATTGAATATGTCCGTAAACACACCAGCCAGCTGGTCTGCGCATGCTCTGAGGACGCGGCTGGGAATGCCGTCTGGGCCTGCAGCCTTGCGAGGGTTAACACGTTTAAATGTTTTACTCACCTCGGCTGCAGTGAAGGAGCGCCCGCAGGTTTTGGTAGCGGGCCGTGTCAGTGGCACTGTATTGTCCTCAAAGCGAGCAAAAAAGTTATTAAGCCTGTCTGGGAGCAAGACATCCTGGTCCGCGACGGGGCTGGTTTTCTTTTTGTAATCCGTGATTGACTGTTACCTCTTGTGTCTGAGCTGTTGAATTGCGACTCTATTTTGTCTCTGTACTGGGACTTAGCTAGTTTGATTGCCTTGCGGAGAGAATAGCTACACTGTTTGTATTCGGTCATGTTTCCGGTCACCTTGCCCTGGTTAAAAGCAGTGGTTCGCGCTTTCAGTTTCACGCGAATGCTGCCGTCAATCCACGGTTTCTGGTTTGGGAATGTTTTAATCGTTGCTGTGGGTACGACATCGTCAATGCACTTTCTAATGAACTCGCTCACCGAATCAGCATATTCGTCAATGTTGTTGTTGGACGCAATGCGGAACATATTCCAATCCGCGTGATCGAAGCAGTCTTGAAGCGTGGAATCAGATTGGTCGGACCAGCGTTGAACAGACCTGAGTGCGGGAGCTTGTTGTTTTAGTTTCTGTTTGTAGGCTGAAAGCAACAAAATGGAGTCGTGGTCAGCTTTTCCGAAAGGAGGGCGGGGGAGGGCCTTATATGCGTCGCGGAAGTTAGTATAACAATGATCCATGGTTTTACCAGCCCTGGTAGCACAATCGATATGCTGATAGAATTTAGGGAGTTTTGTTTTCAGATTGGCCTTGTTAAAATCCCCAGCTACGATGAATGCAGCCTCAGGGTGTGTGGTTTCCAGTTTACAAAGAGTCAGATAAAGTTCGTTCAGGGCCATCGATGTGTCTGCTTGGGGGGGAATATATACGGCTGTGATTATAATCGAAGAGAATTCCCTTGGTAGATAATGCAGTCGACATTTGATTGTGAGGAGTTCTAGATCAGGTGAACAGAATGACTTGAGTTCCTGTATGTTGTTATGATCACACCACGTCTCGTTAATCATAAGGCATACCCCCCCGCCCCTCTTCTTACCAGAAAGATGTATGTTTCTGTCGGCGCGATGCGTGAAGAAACCAGCTGGCTGCACCGACTCCGTTAGCGTCTCTTGAGTTAGCCATGTTTCCGTGAAGCAGAGAACGTTACAATCTCTGATGTCTCTCTGGAATGTTACCCTTGCTCGGATTTCATCAACCTTATTGTCAAGAGACTGGACATTGGCGAGTAGTATGCTAGGGAGTGGAGCGCGATGTGCCCGTCTCCGAAGCCTGACCAGGAGACCGCTACGTTTGCCCCGTTTACGGCGTCGCATAGGATCGCCGGCTGGGATCAGATCCATTGTATTGGGTGGAAGGCAAAACACTGGATCCGTTCCGGGAAAGTCATATTCCTGGTTGGAACGATGGTGAGTTGACGTTGCTCTTATATTCAGTAGTTCCTCCCGACTGTATGTAATGAAACCTAAGATTACCTGGGGTACCAATGTAAGGAATAACACATAAAAAAAAAAAAAAAAATACTGCATATTTTCCAAGGAACGCGAACGCGAAGCGAGGCGGCCATCTCGGTCGGCGCCGGAAGTAGATACGTGGTCTCTAGTAGATACGTGTGTTTGTATCTCTGTCTCCACTCACACAATGAGGATTATCATAAAGCCCTTTGGCCACAGTCCAAATATGAGTCTTTATATTTACCCAGCGATTGTTGAAGGAGATAATTGAAGATAGCAGGATCGGGGAAGACGGTAGCTGTTTAGATTTTTTCCCGACGTTTCCTTTCGCTCTAATTTTAAAAGTGAAAATGTTCCTAGAAGGCCAGCATCCCGGAGTCGCCTCTTCACTGTTGACATGGTGTAGACGGGTGTTTGCGGGTACCTTTTAAATAAGCTGCCAGTTGAGGACTTGTGAGCTGTCTGTTTCTCAAACTTGACACTACCTTTGCCCCACATATCTGTATTCTGACCTCTGCCTGCCCTTGACCTGTCCTTTTGCCTGCCCCTGTTCGAGTAATAAACTTTGTTTCTTCGACACTGTCTGCGCCTGGGTCTTACCTTAAACCTGATAGTACGAACTGGCCATGAATGACCCAGCGGACTCGGACGCCATCTCCTCCCAAGGAGCCACCATTGGTAGGCAAAAGGAATTCTGCAGGTTGGCTGGGAGGCAGCCTACTATGACGGGAACCTCACAGCTCCTCAGTAACTCGGCTGTTAGCAGCGCCGCCTCACCGGTCACTCCGCCTTCCAAGGAGTCCCGCTTACCTCCCCCGGAATGTTTCAATGGAGAGCCGGGCACCTGTCGGGTGTTGCTAGCACAGTGTGCCCTCCTCCTTCCACTCGGACTCCTCTAAGATAGTGTACCTTATCACGCTGTAGTCCAGGAGAGCGCCCTCCCGGACATTAGCCGTCAGACCCTGGCTTTTGTGCGACAACACTTTTGGTGGCCTACCATGGTCCTTGGCGTGGCCGCATTCATCGCCACTTGCACGGTTTGTGCACAGAACAAGACTCCTCGGCAAGCTCCGACTGGTCTCCTCCAACCTTTGCCTGTCCCTCACCGTCGCTGGTCTCACATCTCCCTGGACTTTGTCACGGGTCTTCCCCCGTCTGATGGCAACACCGCCATCCTGACCATGGTGGATTGGTTTTCCAAAGCCGCCCACTTCATTTCTCTCCACAAACTACCCTCTGCCATAGAGATGGCCCAGCTCATGTTGCAGCACGTTTTCCGGATTCATTGACTACCGGTAGACATGGTCTTTGACCGGGGTCCTCAGTTCTCGTCCCAGTTCTGGAAGGTGTTCTGCACTCTCATTGGGTCGTCGACCAGCCTGTCCTCCGAGTTCCACCCCCAGTCCAATGGCCAGTCGGAGCGAGCCAACCAGGACCTAGAGACTACTCTGCGCTGCCTGGTCTCCGCCAAACCCACCTCTTGGAGCCAGCAGCTTGTGTGGGTCGAATACGCCCACAACACCCTTCCCTGCTCTGCCACAGGCCTATCATCTTTTGAGTGTTCCATGGGGTGTCAGCCTCCGCTCTTTCCTGAGCAGGAGGAGGAGGTCGGCATACCTTCTGCCCAGATGTTTGTCCGTCACTGTTGTCATACCTGGAGGAGAGCCCGGTCGGCCCTCCTCAAGACCATCTCCAGGTATCGACGACAAGCACATCGCCACCGGACCCCGGGTCCCCGGTATCAGCTAGGGCAGAAGGTATGGCTGTCCACCCGGGATCTGCTCCTCCAGGTGGAATCCCGCAAACTCTCTCCCGGTTTATCGGCCCGTTTCCCATCTCCAAAGTCATTAGCCCCTCTGCTGTTCTTCTTCTGTTGCCCCGTAACCTTAATTTACATCCTACCTTGCATGTGTCCAGAATTAAACCCATATCTCACAGCCCTTTGTCTCTTTTCCCTCTCCCCTGTCTCATCGATGGCCAACCGGCTTACACGGTGAGATGTCTCCTGAAGGTTTGACCTCTGGGCAGGGGGTTCCAGTACTTGGTTGACTGGAAGGGTTATGGTCTGGAGGAGAGGTGCTGGGTCCCAGCCAGGGACATCCTGGACCCAGGCCTCATCGCAGAGTTCCAACACCGGCACCCCGGTCAACCAGGTATGCGCCCAGGTAGGACACCAGGTGGCCCCCCTAGAGGGGGGGTACTGTCACACCCTGATCTGTTTCACCTGTCTTTGTGATTGTCTCCACCCCCCTCCAGGTGTCGCCATCTTCCCCATTATCCCCTGTGTATTTATACCTGTGTTCTCTGTTTGTCTGTTGCCAGTCCATTTTGTTTGTTCAAACCTACCAGTGTTTTCTCCCTTGCTCCTGTCTTTGCTATAGTTCTTGTTTCCTAGTTTCCCAGTTTTGCCCATTCCTGCCTGCCCTGACCTGAGCCTGCCTGCCATCCTATACCTTTGCCCCACCTATGTGGATTACTGACCTCTGCCTGACGTAACCCTGAGCCTACCTGCCGTCCTGTACCTTTTCCCCACCTAACTCTGCTATTTAGGTTAATATTGTGCAGTAACTACAATGTTGTTGATCCATCCGCAGTTTTCTCCTATCACAGCCATTAAACTCTGTAACTGTTTTAAAGTCACCATTGGTCTCATGATGAAATCCCTGAATGGTGTCCTTCCTCTTCTGCAACTGAGTTAGGAAAAACGCCTATATTTTTGTAGTGACTGGGTGTATACGCCATCCAAAGTGTAATTAATAATGTCACCACGCTCAAAGGGATATTCATTGTCTGCTTTTTTTTACCCATCTACCAATATTTGCCCTTCTTTGCGAGGCATTGGGAAACTTTTACTTTATTGCCTTTTTGCTAACAGGATGCATGTTTTGGAATATTTTATTGTGTACAGGCTTCCTTCTTTTAACTTTGTCATTTAGGTTAATATTGTGCAGTAACTACAATGTTGTTGATCCATCCGCAGTTTTCTCCTATCACAGCCATTAACTTCTTGACGCACGGATCCCTTTAGCAGGATCATTTTCATCAACAACCGCTGAATTGCAGAGCGCCAAATTCCCCCAAAATTGCAAGAAATATTTATATTCATGAAATCACAAGTGCAATATAGCAAAACACAGCTTAGTTTGTTGTTAATCCACCTGTCATGTCAGATTTTGAAAATATGCTTTACAGCGAAAGCAATCCAAGCGTTTGTGTGTTTATCGATCCCTAGACAAAACATTAAGAACACCTAGCAGCAATGTAGATTGGTCACGAAAGTCAGAAAAGCAATAAAATTAATCGCTTACCTTTGATGATCTTCGGATGTTTGCACTCACGAGACTCCCAGTTACACAATAAATGTTCCTTTTGTTCGATAAAGATTATTTTTATATAAAAAAAACTCCATTTGTTTGGCGCGTTATGTTCAGTATTCCACAGCCTTAGGCAGGTCATCAAGGCTTGACGAAAACTCCAATAGTATCCGTAAAGTTCGTAGAAACATGTCAAACGTTTTTAATAATCAATCCTCAGGTTGTTTTTAACATAAACAATCGATAATATTTCAACCGGACTGTAAACTATTCAATACTGGAGAGAAAGAAAATGTCTAGCTACCAGTGTTGCATGAACTAATGGAAGGACATCGGCCATCCACTGACGCGATTTGATAAATCTCGCAAATTTTTCAGAATAAAAGCTTGAAACTATGTCTAAAGACTGTTCACACCCTGAGGAATCCACAGGAAAAGGAATCTGGTTGATATCCCTTTAAATGGACGAAAGGCAGGCAATGGAACAGTGATTTTTCAAAATAAGAGTCACTTCCGGGTTGGATTTCCTCAGGTTTTTGCCTGCAAAATCAGTTCTGTTATACTCACAGACAATATTTTGACAGTTTTGGAAACTTTAGAGTGTTTTCTATCCTACTCTCTCAATTATATGCATATTCTAGCATCTGGACCTGAGAAATAGGCAGCTTACAATGGGAACGTTATTTTTCCAAACATAAAAATTCTGCCCCCTAGCTTCATTAAACTCAGTAACTGTTTTAAAGTCACCATTGGTCTCATGATGAAATCCCTGAGTGGTGTCCTTCCTCTTCTGCAACTGAGTCAGGAAAAACATCCAATGGCGCGTGCCGATAATCAAACTAACTAGATCACATTCAATACTTTGCTGGAGAAATACAGTAGCTCAATGTGTAAAGAGCTGTTTTTTTCTTATTTTTTGCAGATTGTGGCTTGGGTTCAAATCCCCCATATGATTCCCCCCCTTTTGAAATGTAGAATAAAATGTAGTCAACACAAAGATCATATTACATATATTATATGGAGGTGTACACCTAAATGTATGCATACATCATTTTATATGCATTTTTATAATTATCTACTTGGTCACATATGAGTTATTTGACTTGAGGACCAGCAGCGGAGCGTTATTTCCTTTAAAAATAAACCTTGCGCCAAGTAAGGTTTGTACTCACTGCCATCACATCCCTTAACTGCCTTAGCGGATTGCGCCACTTGTCAGTGATAGTTGTGGGAATAAAATACAGCTATCTGACAAGACCACCATCGGCTTAGACTTTTCTTTACAATGTAACAATGAATATGAACGTATAATCCTCCTACATGTATTTTTTTTCTTCGTAAAAGCACATGGATGTGTGTGAAACTATAAGCAAAAACATTGAATTTGGCCTTATATGCGAAAACGTGCCTTTTGAATGTTGTGTAATGTCAGTAACCCATAAGGAACATCCTGCAATTCATACTGGCACACTCCACTTCTTAGACTAAGGCACGGGTAACAAACTAAACCTTGAAGTTGGAGGATTTCTTATCTCCCTCTGGTGGCCAAGTTGACCTGTTTAACAAATGTGATTGGATGGTGGCTCAACCGTGTAAGGTCTCTGATTGGTTGATTTGTTATTCTGTTACCAGATAGAATTATGTGCTCAGCTGGTCTTACTCAACATAGTGGTGGCTAATTGTGCCAGGTTGGCCTATGAGAAAAGCGAGTGCGTAGGCATGCCTTCCTTTGTGTGTGTGAGAACATGAGCTGGCCACAGTTATGCATTATTTATTTACCTTTTTGTGAGGTGAAGGTCACGCACGCGCACACACACAAACACAGGTTTTAATGAGGAACTAGGTGGAAAATATTTAGAGCAAGAGAGAGAAAGAGAGGGAGACAAAGGGAGAAGGCACTGAGGGGAGAGAGCAACAGAAAGAAAGAAAAAGATTGCGGGGAGAGAGATAGAGGGGGTTCAGAGAGAGAGAGGGGATGGATGAGGGCAGGGTGACAGGACTGAGTGATGTTAAAGGATAAGAAAGAGACACCACTCTCTATTGTCTGTATGGACGTCTACCTCAACTGCTGCTCTTCTAATTGCTGCTTTGGACTTCACAGCTGAGAGCATATTCCCAACACATACACATACACACACACACACACACACACACACACACACACACACACACACACACACACACACACACACACACACACACACACACACACACACATACACACACACACACACACACACACACACACACACACACCTCCCCCACAGTCTGCAGCATCACCGGGAGGCTTTTGTTCACCTCTGCGGTCTCTCCCTCTCTCCTTTGTTCTCTCATTCCTAAAATATTCCTTTCTCTCTTTATACTGTCTTTAAATCTCCATCCTTTCCCTTTTTGAATGTACCATCCCTTTCTAATCTTGTCTCTTCTCTGTTTATGTATTTCTCCTCGCCAGCCTGTTATTAGTCTTATCTAGTATGGATTACAGGAGGGAGGTGGACTCCAAATGCACCATATAGGGGAGTGGAGTCTACCCTCATTTTGTTATCGGGGTGTGACAAGGATGTATTATCGACTGAAGTGAAGCTCAATAGAGTATTCCGCAGCTAATGTTGAGGAGGAGTTTCAATTACTTGAAAATATTTCAGGGTCACTTGATTTGTCTTGGATTTTGCACTTTTTGCACCTATTCTATTGCTGAAATTGTAGCAAGCAAATCCAATCAAGTAAAGCATGAGTATTTGAAATTAATTGACAGACAATTTTCTATTTGACCCAGGTAATGTGATGCCAGAGCTAATAACACAGGGGAGTGTCTCTAACTGTGTGTGGCATTTCTAAAACAGAGGTGAAGGCTGGTATGGGTTAGAGTTGAGACAGGACTTCTAACTGTGTGTGGTGTGCTCTGTGACCCTGAACAGCAGACACTTACTGCTTGTCTCCTCTCATATCACCTCTCTACTCTCTGGGTGAAGCTCATCTGGCCAGCTCTTTTTCTGTCCCTCTTTGCTCCAAGCTCACAATACTTAACCTCCTCGCACCCATAGCAGCAGCATCTCTCCTCTCGTCTCCATGGATCAGCCATCACACAATCAGCACTTTAGACAGAAACCCTGTGCCAAGATCTAGCCCATTGACTGATCAACATGTATGACTGATACGAAAACATCTACTGTCAATGCAAATAGAAACGCATTGTATTCAGTTGTCAAACAGCCATCCTCCCCTTCCAGATTGGTGTACCACTGTGGTGCAAGGCTGTGTCTGTGTGGCTGTTAGAGGGTGTGAAAAATGACTGCAGGTCTCTCACTCCACAGTTAATGATCCCCAGTCTTAATGCATGAATAATACACAGCAGGAGCTAAAATAGGAAAACCTGGGGCCCGAGACACGTTACAGTCACAGAAAGTCTATGCAGTATCCTTTTATTACATGACGTTACTCACCAGATACATAGCAGTGGTCTTTGTACAGGCATCTGGACTGCACATCTCCAATATACTGAGGACACTCACTAGCAGTTCATCATGTTTCAGTTAACTATAATCCATAGCCTCACCCCCACAGTATGTCAGTTTAGAGTTTGGAATAGAGACGATGACACTGCTCTTGTCTTTTTTCCTTCTCCTGTGCCAACTTATGTCCCTCTCTGTCTTTCCCAGTGAACAGAAGTGGGTCTGGTGTTGTGTATTATCTTGTATTGTAGCAACCTGCATCAACCCAGTGTTGTGTGTAGTCCTATATCAGCCTAACAACCCGTCCCAGCCTCCAAGCCGTCCTCCATTCAGAACACTAACTGGACTAATTGCAGTACTGGAGCCGCGGTTGTTTGAGTGTCTCAGAAAAGTTAATCGGTTGGACAGAAAGAGTGAACTAATTATGTGGTCAATGTTTTCCCAGCCAAGGCCAGTAATTTAACAGCAGTTGACCTCCTGCAGCTCGCTGGCCGATGGAAACATGTAAGGTAATCTGCTAACGAGAAAGGCTAACGACTCTGGGTCAGGGCTTTTCTCTCTCTCTCTCTCTCTCTCTCTCTGTCTCTCTGTCTCTCTCTGTCTCTCTCTGTCTCTCTCTCTCTCTCTGTCTCTCTCTGTCTCTCTCTCAATTCAATTCAATTCAATTGACTTTATTGACATGGCAAGTTATTATTACTTACATTGTCAAAGTATACATATCGAAAAATTTAAATAAAATATATATGTATATATATACACAAAATATATATATATTTATATATAAATAAATGGTGGGACTAACAGCAATAATAATAGTAGTAGTGGACATGGGATTACCATTAATAACAGCTACAACAACAATATTAATCAGAACAACAATACATTAAAGCAACAGTAGTAGACCAGTGTCAACATGACTGAGAAGACACATGACCTGGTACGAAAGACAAAACAAAACTAAGCTAAATGGGAAATATTATCAACATTACTTTGCATTTTTCACTGGCTGTCCCTCAGGCTGTGGCAGGAGGACACATATTTGGCTGCCAAAACTGCACATTTTGGCTTTTCACCCAATAAATATTTGAATTTTTCTTCATCTTTTATAGTTTCAAATTCTTTGTATTGAATTATAATTTTGGGAAAGAAATATGCTCTTAGGTCTGAGTATTTGTAACAGTGTAGTAGGAAATGCACTTCTGTCTCTACCTCTCCCCTGGAGCAGAGTGAGCACTCTCTCTCTCTCTCTCTCTCTCTCTCTCTCTCTCTCTCTCTCTCTCTCTCTCTCTCTCTCTCTCTCTCTCTCTCTCTCTCTCTCTCTCTCTCTCTCTCTCTCTCTCTCTCTCTCTCTCTCTCTCTCTCTCTCTCTCTCTCTCTCTCTCTCTCTCTCTGTGTCTCTCAATTCAATTCAATTCAATTTAAGAGCTTTATTGGCATGGGAAACATATGTTAACATTGCCAAAGCAAGTGAACTAGATAATAAACAAAAGTGAAATAAACAATAAAAATGAACAGTAAACATTACACTCACAAAAGTTCCAAAATAATAAAGACATTACGAATGTCTCTCTGTCTCTGTTTGTGTGTCTCTGCACTGATGCATGACAGTTTAGTTTCACTGGTTGACCTTTTCTTGTGGCAACAGGTCACACATCTTGCTGCTGTGATGGCACACTGGTATTTCACCCAATAGATGTGGGAGTTTATAAAAATTGGGTTTGTTTTCAAATTCTTTGTGGATCTGTGTAATCTGAGGGAAATATGTGTCTCTAATATGGTCATAGATTTGGCAGGAGGTTAGGAAGTGCAGCTCAGTTTCCACCTCATTTTGTGGGAAATGTGCACATAGCCTGTCTTCTCTTGAGAGCCAGGTCAGCCTACAGCGGCCTTTCTCAATAGCAAGGCTATGCTCACTGAGTCTGTACATAGTCAAAGCTTTCCTTAAGTTTGGGTCAGTCACAGAGGTCAGATGTTCTCTCTGTTTAGGGCCAAATAGCATTCTAGTTTGCTCAGTTTTTTTGTTAATTACATGGCACACGTTTTCTCATGATTTGGTTGGGTCTAATTGTATTGCTGTCCTGGGGCTCTGTGGGGTATGTTTGTGAACAGAGCCCCAGGACTAGCTTGCTTAGGCGACTCTTCTCCATGTTCATCTCTCTGCAGGTGATGGCTTTGTTATGGCATGTTTGGGAATCACTTCCTTTTAGGTGGTTGTAGAATTTAGCGCCTCTTTTCTGGATTTTGATCATTAGCGGGTATCGGACTAATTCTACTTTGCATGCATTATTTGGTGTTTTACATTGTACACATAGGATATTTTTGCAGAATTCTGCATGCAGAGTCTCAATTTGATGTTTGTCCCATTTTGTGAATTCTTGGTTGGTGAGCGGACCCCAGACATCACAACCATGAAGGGCAATGGGTTCTATAACTGATTCAAGTATTTTTTGCCAGATCCTAATTGGTATGTCGAATGTTATGTTCCTTTTGATGGCATAGAAGGCCCTTCTTGCCTCTCTCTGTCTCTCTCTCTCTCTCTCTGTGTCTCTCTCTGTGTGTCTGTCTCTCTCTGTGTGTCTGTCTTTCTCTGTGTCGCTCTAACTCTCTCTCTCTCTCTCTCTCTCTCTCTCTCTCTCTCTCTCTCTCGCTCTCATTCTCTCTCTCTCTCTCTCTGTCTCTGTCTCTGTGCGAGTGTGTCTCTGCATGCTTAATTAGAGTGTTATTAAGACATTCTTAGCCATACTGATATGGACTCAGTGGTTGTTTTGCTGCTGTAGCTGATGACACAGAATATGTTTCTGGCTTTGGGACAAAGTTGGAGAGACATACTGAGGTCCATTTAAACGATGGTCGTCAGTTTATTGTTGTAACTGCCAGGCAGCAACTCATATTGAATGCCATATTGAAAGTAGTTGCTCTGTCTTTTGTCTCACTTCTGGCTTACAAGGTCAGTTGACAGACACCAAGAAAACAAGAGGGGGAGTGGAGGAAAACAGGATAGAGGGCCTTGGTCTGAATAACATTGTTTCACTCAAAATGATCATCCGGTATGTACTGTGGATGTTAATGTAAATGTTTACATTCAGAGCAGAACATGAACAATGCCACAGAGAGCTACAGTATACACAGTATAGGTCTGTACATCGATCTGTAGGCCAGAACATCCCTTGCAGTGTAACATCTCTATATGTGGAGCTACCGACACCCAGCGATATTGAGCTGTCATTCCTGCTTAATTCTGAGGGGCTTTAATTTGTTCTGCAGTAATCCACGATAAATCAAACAAAACACACAACCTCTCCCAGTTGGTTTTACACTGCGTGAAGTTGCGACATGTGTACCAGCTGAGTGAAACGAACAGAGGTAGGGGCATGTGAGCTGGTGTCCTAATCTGTGTGTGTGTCAATCTGGTGGTTGATCTGTCTGCCTCTAGGGCCGTTCTGGCCTGGCCTTCTGCCTAGCTCAGCTCTCTTTCTCCTTGGACCTGTATGAATGGAACATCAGGATCAACAGGGAAAGCCAAAGTCACCACATTGTTTACATAGCATTTATTCACCTAAAATAAATCATACCTGGCATTAATCCTTCCGTTTTGTCTTTGTGTGTGGTGCCCTGGAAAACGCAGTGTTGGACATAGAGCAGTAACTTAGTGTCTTCTGAAGTCTTAAGCAGGCATTTCATCTGTCAGACTTCCCCGAAGTTGTATTAGTTACAAGAGGAGATCTATTTGTTGGCCTGGTCTGTTGTCGATGCTATGATATGCTGTCTATATCTATGATTTATTGCTATATAGTGAAGAGTAAAAGGATATCTGATCTGAAGTCCACTGTTTTCCCACTGCTCTAACGACTGAGCTCTTCTGACAGAGTTGGAGAGAGGGATAGAGCGCGATTGAGGGGTGTTTGGATGCAGCCCTTGGCTCGTCAATAGAGGGGAACATTCCGTGCGAGAGGATGGCAGGATGGGTGGAGAGATGGGAGGAGGGTGTGGGTGTGTGTCTCTGTCTGTTGTGTGGTTAGGTCTTGTGCTCTGGCTCCTGGATCTGTGTGTGTGTTGGGTGGTTTTCCCCTTGGCACACTGTGGTGTGGATGGGAAGATGGGAGGAAAGAGGAGTGGAGAGATGGAGGGATGGCTTCTGAGCCCTGGTATGCTCTGTGCTGTGGATGGGAGGAGAGGAGAAGAGGAGTAGATGGATGGGAGGACGGCGCGAAGAAGTGTCTTCCCTGATTTGTGGAAAGGTCTGATACCCTGGCACTCTCTCTGCTGTGTGTAGAAGGATGGCAGAGATTGGAGAGGAGAGGAGGGGTGGATGGAAGGGAGAGGATGGTTTGGCATGGCTGCCAGTCTCTCTGTGATCCTAGGGCAGACGGGCAGACTGGGAGGCACACCCAGACTCTCACTTCATCTATTCTGGTTGGACTGAACTGCACATGCCAGGCCAGCCCTGCTAGGTTTACGGTCTTCCTCCCTGTCACCTCAAAGTCACCCAATATCCAGTGGTAATCATTAGATGGTCATGCTAGTAAAGCCTCTGTATGTGAGTGTACCAGTGTCTCTGCCAAGAGGCCTTTTGTGGTGCAAGTGCTTGTGCTCTCACCCCGTAACTTCTGGGTCGCTGGTTCAAGGCTGTTCTCTCTAAATCGCTACACTACAACTGGTCGCATATGTCATACCCTTTACATGGTTTATTATGTGTAGTTGTCTACAGTAGCTGGCAGTGTAGTGCAGAAGGGTTAGGAGGGGGTGGGACATGACGTGATGGTAACAGTGTGTGTCAGTGAAGTGGTGCTACACAGGGTATTTGTGGCAGTGGTGTGGCGTGGGCTGTATGTGTGCGTGTCTATATTGGTTTGAGTGTACACGCAAATCATGTGTGCCTGTGGGTGCATGCGTGTCTGTGTTTGTTAGCAAGCGTGTGTGTCCCTATTCTGTCGGACCACTGTATGCCTGCTGCTCCTCCCCCAGCCTTTTGTGTGTGTGTGTCTGTATGTGTTTGCCGGTGTGCTTGCATATATGTGTGAATTGGTCAGTGTGTTTGTATGGCCTCTCTGTCATGAAGCTGGATGCCTATCTCTCCTCCCCCCTTCCTCACTGACAATTCATCTCTGATTCAAATTGAGTGTGGAGGCTAATGTCAGGGGTGGTTCCATGTCAATATCCAATGAGTCTGCTTCATGTCGAACTGCCAAATAGTGGTTGACAGCTTAAAGACTGAAAACGGCATGAGATTTGGATTTACCCCGTTGATCAATTGAACTGCTCGCTAACTTTGGAAGTTAGAATTCGTTTTTAAAGTTGGATTGAGCTATTCTTTGGAGAAAGTCCAACGTCTATGTTGATAACTCTGACCGGGTCAGGTCCCTGTAGTGTAGAGCAAAGCAGACAGCAGTGTGTTGATAAATGAGTGAGATGGAAAGCATCAGTCTAACTAATCTCCTTCCTGTTGTTTCCCCACAGCCTTGTCCACACTGACTTCTCTGAGGAGATGAGTCAAGGTGAAGCTGTTTTCATAAACACAAGCGACACAAACACACATTCTCTCCCGGTCTCTCTATCTCTCTCTATCTCTGAAGGCCCCTCGGAGGTTGAAGTATTCGGGAGGAAGCGCGGAAAAGTCTTGGTTTCAAGGGATGCAGGAGGACACGTCGAAGCACTTGGTAGGGGTCTTAGACATTTAGTCTGGCAGTCCTTACCCAAAGTCTAGTAGGTGTCCCATGGACCAGGAAACTAGTGGGTTATGTAGCGCTAACTAGGGGTACCCTAGGATAAGGGGGTTCTCGGGAGCAGTGATCAACAGAAAACGAAGAGTCTCAGAGTGGTTCACCCCAACCTGCAGTTGAATGGGCTTGGTCGGATAATCCACCTGACCGGAGCCAATGGGGCATCCATCGAGGGCTTGAATCTGCACAGGGGTGAGACATTTCACACAGGGAATCTGTAACTCTCTGGCGAAATCTTGATCAATGAAATTATCCGCGGCCCCAGAGTCGACAAGGCTTGAATCTGGTGCTGAAGGTTGTCCCAGTGGAGGGTTGCATGGAGTAACAGACGGTGACTGGGTAGCTGGGAGGTAACTGCACAGCTCGTCAGGGTCTCCCCCTGTCCTGGTGAGCCCTGGCGTTTCCCGTCAGCTCTGGGCAGGTAGCGCTGAGATGGCCGAGACCTCCGCAGTAGAGTCAGCAGCCTTCGCACATGCGCCTGTCAAGCTCCTGTGGGCTCAGACGTGTGCGACCCAGCTGCATGGGATCCTCCATGCTGGGCTCGGTGGCCTTCGGGTGCTCAGGAATCCGGAATGCTGGAGTGGTGTCAAAAGGGCGCTGTCTCACCCGTTCCCGGATGCGGTTGTCAGTCCTGATTGCCAGCGTTATCAGGGATTCAAGGTCCTCTTAGATGAAGTTAGACAGACCTTGCTGGAAAGCCGTAACCAGTGCCTCCGTATTCCACCCATTCTCGGCGACAAGGGTGCGGAACTCAATGGCGATGTCAGCCACTTGTCTGGCCCCTTGGCGGAGGTTGAACAGTCGGCTGGCTGCTTCTCGTCCTCCGACTGGGTGGTCGAGGACTCGTCGCAGCTCGGTAAAGAAGACCACAATGGATCTGGAAGATGGTGGCTGCTGTTCCCACACAGCCGTTGACCACGCCACGGCCTTGCCCGAGAGTAAAGAGATGATGTAGGCGATCATGGCCCGATTGGTGTGGAACGAGGAGGACTGTAGCTCGAACACCAGAGAACACTGAGTGAGGAACCCCTTACATCCTCCCGGGTGGCCGCCTTACCACTCGGGGACTGGGATCTTGGGTTCCCGGTGCAGGTTCCCTGAATGAACCACGACGACGTCTGTAGCACTCGGCGATGAGACCTGGGCATTGGCTCCTCCCAGGTTGGGGGCGTGCCTTGGTTGGAGGGACTCGGCAAGTGCCCGAAGGGTCCCAGAGATTTAGGAGAGCTGTTCTTGCTGCCGTCCTAACAGTGCTCCTTGGTGGGCTACCATATTCCAGATCTGAGTGATCTCTGATCTGTCCATGTTGTGGCAAAAGCTTGCTGTGATGTGTTGAGGTTGGACCCAGGAGCAGAGAAGAGACCAGACGAGGAATCAGTTGTTAAGGATAAACATAAATACTTTACTGATATAGTAGCCGCAGGATCACAGTACACTAGAAAAACAATAAACACTAAGTCTCGAAAACTCACCCCGGAAACGAAGGCACACGGTAAACAATTCAAGCTTCTGCAAAGGACCACAGAAAACACACCTCTTTTAACAGGGACACAATCATTGAATAATAAGACACACCTGAGTCCAATAAAAGTATATTTGGAACCAAGGACTGACCATCCCAATCCACAAAACTGGAGACAAATTTGACCCCAATAACTACCGTGAGATATGCGTCAACAGCAACCTTAGAAAAATCCTCTGCATTACCATTAACAGCAGACTCATACATTTCCTCAGTGAAAACAATGTACTGACCAAATGTCAAATTGTCTTTTTACACAATTACCGTACGACACATCACGTATTCATCCTGCACACCCTAACTGACAAAGAAACAAACCCCCAAAAGGCAAAGTCTTCTCATGCTTTGTTGATTTCAAAAAAGCTTTTGACTCAATTTGGCATGAGGTTCTGCTATACAAATTGATGGAAAGTGGTGTTGGGGGAAAAACATACGACATTATCAAATCTATGTACACAAACAACAAGTTTGCAGTTAAAATGGGCAGAAAACACAGACATTTATTTCCACAGGGCCGTGGGGTGAGACAGAGATGCAGCGTAAGCCCCACCCTCTTCAACATATATATCAACGGATGGGCGAGGGCACTAGAACAGTCTGCAGCACCGGCCTCACCCAACTAGAATCTGAAGTCAAAAGTCTACTGTTTGCTGATGATCTGGTGCTTCTGTCCCCAACCAAGGAGGGCCTACAAGCAACACCTAGATCTTCTGCACAGATTCTGTTCCAAAAAAGGTCCAGTTGCCAGGACCACAAATACAAATTCCATCTAAACACCGTTGCCCAAGAGCACACAAAAAACGATACATACCTCGGCCTAAACATCAGCGCCACAGGTAACTTCCACAAAGCTGTGAACGATCTGAGAGACAAGGCAAGAAGGGCCTTCTATGCCATCAAAAGGAATATAAAATTCGCCATAACAATTAGTATCTGGCAAAAAATACTTCAGTTATAGAACCCATTGCCCTTCATGGTTGTGAGGTCTGAGGTCCGCTCACCAACCCAGAATTCACAAAATGGGACCAAAACCAAATTGACAATTCTGCAAAAATATCCTTTATGTACAACGTAAAACACCAAATAATGCATGCAGAGCAGAATTAGGCCAATACCCGCTAATTATCAAAATCCCAAAAAAGAGCCGTTAATTTCTACAACCACCTCAAGGGAAGCGATTCCCAAACCTTCTATAACAAAGTCATCACCTACCGAGAGATTAACCTGGAGAAGAGTCCCCTAAGCAAGCTGGTCCTGGGGCTCAGGACAGCAACACAAATAGACCCAACCATATCATGAGAAAACAAAAAGATAATTACTTGACACATTGGAAAGAATTAACAAAAAAAATGCGCAAAGTAGAATGCTATTTGTCCCTAAATAGAGAGTACACAGTGGCAGAAAACCTGACCGCTGTGAGTGACCCACACTTAAGGAAAGCTTTGACTATGTACAAACTCGCCGTAGGCAGACCTGGCTCTCAAGAGAAGACCATAATAGAGACACATATTTCCCTCAGATTACACAGATCCACAAAGAATTTGAAAACAAACCCAATTTTGAAAAACTCCCATCTCTATTGGGTGAAATACCACAGTGTTCCATCACAGCAGCAAGATGTGTGACCTGTTGCTACAAGAAAAGGGCAACCAGTGAAGAACAAAGATCAATAGGTATGTTTCCCATGCCAATAAATCCCTTAACTTCTCTGCCCTACGGATCCCTTTAGCGGGATCATTTTCCTAAACAACCGCTGAATTGCAGGGCGCCAAATATGACAAAAAATATTTATAATCATGCAATCACAAGTGAAATATACCAAAACACAGCTTAGCTTGTTGTTAATCCACCTATCGTGTCAGATTTTGAAAATATGCTTTACAGCGAAAGCAATCCAAGCTTTTGTGAGTGTATCAATCAATGCTAGAACAGCTAGCCCCAAATTAGCATGGTCACGAAAGTCAGAAAATCAATAAAATTAACCGCTTACCTTTGATAATCTTCGGATGTTTGCACTCACGAGACTCCCAGTTACACAATAAATGTTATTTTTGTTCGATAAATATTACTTTTACAACAAAAAAAATGCCATTTGGGTTGCGCGTTATGTTGAAGAAAACCACAGCCTCGTTCCGGTCCTGAAAGGCAGAAGAAAATTCCCAAACGTATCAGATTCAAAAATATTACTAGAAATATTTATAATCATGCAATCACAAGTGAAATATACCAAAACACAGCTTAGCTTGTTGTTAATCCAACTATCGTGTCAGATTTTGAAAATATGCTTTACAGCGAAAGCAATCCAAGCTTTTGTGAGTGTATCAATCAATGCTAGAACAGCTAGCCCCAAATTAGCATGGTCACGAAAGTCAGAAAAGCAATAAAATTAATCGCTTACCTTTGATAATCTTCGGATGTTTGCACTCACGAGACTCCCAGTTACACAATAAATGTTATTTTTGTTCGATAAATATTACTTTTATAACAAAAAAACGCCATTTGGGTTGCGCGTTATGTTGAAGAAAACCACAGCCTCGTTCCGGTCCTGAAAGGCAGAAGAAAATTCCCAAACGTATCAGATTCAAAAATATTACTAGAAATATTTATAATCATGCAATCACAAGTGAAATATACCAAAACACAGCTTAGCTTGTTGTTAATCCAACTATCGTGTCAGATTTTGAAAATATGCTTTACAGCGAAAGCAATCCAAGCTTTTGTGAGTGTATCAATCAATGCTAGAACAGCTAGCCTCAAATTAGCATGGTCACGAAAGTCAGAAAAGCAATAAAATTAATCGCTTACCTTTGATAATCTTTGGATGTTTGCACTCACGAGACTCCCAGTTACACAATAAATGTTATTTTTGTTCGATAAATATTACTTTTATAACAAAAAAACGCAATTTGGGTTGCGCGTTATGTTCAGAAAACTACAGCCTCATTCCGTTCGACGAAAATTCCAAAAAGTATCCGTAATGTTCGTAGAAACATGTCAAATGTTTTTTATAATCAATCAGGTGAAAGGTGAAACTGATCAGGGTGTGACAGCAGACCACGTGTAACAACACCTGCACAGGATCGGTATATCCGAACATCACAACTGCGGGACAGACACAGGATGGCAACAACAACTGCCCGTGTTACACCAGGAACGCACAATCCCTCCATCAGTGCTCAGACTGTCCGCAATAGGCTGAGAGAGGCTGGACTGAGGGCTTGTGGACCTGTTGTAAAGGCAGGTCCTCACCAACAACGTCGCCTATGGGCACAAACACACCGTCGCTGGACCAGACAGGACTGGCAAAAAGTGCTCTTCACTGAAGAGTCGAGGTTTTGTCTCACCAGGGATGATGGTTGATTCGCGTTTATCGTTGAAGGAATGAGCGTTACGCCGGGGCCTGTACTCTGGAGCGGGATCGATTTGGAGGTGGAGGGTCCGTCATGGTCTGGGGCGGTGTTTTACAGCATCATCAGATTGAGCTTGTTGTCATTGCAGGAAATCTCAACACTGTGCGTTACAGGGAAGACATCCTCCTCCCTCATGTGGTACCCTTCCTGCAGGCTCATCCTGACATGACCCTCCAGCACGACAATGCCACCAGCCATACTTCTCGTTCTGTGCGTGATTTCCTGCAAGACAGGAATGTCAGTGTTCTGCCATGGCCAGTGAAGGGTCCGGATCTCAATCCCATTGAGCACGTCTGGGACCTGTTGGATTGGAGGGTGAGGGCTAGGGCCATTCCCCCCCAGAAATGTTTGGGAACTTGCAGGTGCCTTGGTGGAAGAGTGGGGTAACATCTCACAGCAAGAACAGGCAAATCTGGTGCAGTCCATGAGGAGGAGATTCCCTGCAGTACTTAATGCAGCTGGTGGCCACACCAGATACTGACTGTTACTTTTGATTTTGAACCCCCCCCCCTCTTTGTTCAGGGACACATTATTCAATTTCTGTTAATCACATGCCTGTGGAACTTGTTCAGTTTATGTCTCAGTTGTTGAATCTTGTTATGTTAATTCAAATATTTACACATGTTAATTAAGTTTGCTGAAAATAAACGCAGTTGACAGTGAGAGAACATTTCTTTTTTTGCTGAATTTATAATTATGATCTGGCCCCCTGACGATCCGGGGGGCCAGATCATAATTATAAACTCAGCAAAAAAAGAAACGTCCCGCGGCTGAATCTAGTTGAGGATCCCTGTCATAGAGGTATCCTAAACTACTCAATATGGCCATCAAACTGTCTTCTCATATGAATGACTAGAGGGTTATAAAAGGGCCAGTGAAGATGCTTAACTGACATGAGACAAAGTTTCTGTTGGATGTGGTCATCTAGCTGTCATTAGGGAGGTCCTTTCTTCCTGTAATAAAAAGAGACTGATCATAGCTGACTGTTAATGACACTCAGCCATGACACATCATGGAATCCAGTAATTTTACTCACAGTGGGGTTCTGTGGTTATAATCACACTGATGATAAACATCTGGCTAAAATACACAGACATGCATGCACGCACGCACAAATACCTCTCCATTTTGCAGGCTTGTCTGAGTTAATGGGGTCTGACACACCTGATTTGTGACAGAAACGAATTTGTTAGAGAAGAGAAGATAATGAGAGAGGGAGGGAGAGATAGTCGTGGAGTTTTCCTTTCACAGCGTCAGATAAAAGAGCAAGAAAGTCAGACAGAGAAAAAGAGCAATTGTGACAATAGGGAGAGAAAAAGGAAAAAGAGAGATAAAGAAAAACTCCTACGCTCTCAGGAAAAGGCAGGTTGTTGATTAAATGATTTTGTCAGCACTACATAAGGGCAGCGTTAATTTGTCATTCGATGTGTAAAGTATTTCTGCGGTGGCAGTTCTGCCCTCGTGTGTGATCTCGCCTGATGGGCTAGCAGTTTGAGCTGTGTCGCGTTAGCACCCTATAATCACTCTTTGACAGAACATTATTATTGCTTGATAAGATTATTCTCAACTGAGCTCATATTATTGTTCTCCTGCCAAATCATGGCAGAGCGTGAGGAAACAAAGGTTACTTTTATGTTCACATCAGCAACTTCAATAACAACGTTGAGAAGTTTAAAGCCAGAGGCCGGTTAACAGTTTGTTCATGCAGTTCAACTTTTACAAAGCGCTGACCGTGATAGCCCACTGAGCTAAAGCCAACGTATTTTCTCTCGGAGCTAATGAACATTTTGTTCATGTCTCCAACAAGGTTAATGTTACTCACCAAATGAGAATATTGTAATGAATGAAGAAATGTCTGTCCTGTTAATCTGCTTCCTCAATAATAATAATCTGGCATTATCAATTTGATATGGTCTGTTTCACTTAAAACCTAAACGACTCCTATATTACACCATACAGGGATTTCATTATTTTGTTATTCCATTGACCTTATGATATGAGCAGCTGCCTTACAAGAACAGTATATAATGTAGTGTATGCAGAGACTGTAATGTAATGAGCATGTGTTGAAATGATAATGTTATGTAATAGAATTAGTACATATCCTGCAGTAGGACTGGTTAGCATCACTCTGCGTGCTGGCTGCTTTCTGTTGATCTGCCTCCTATTCAGGTAACATTACTACCAGTTATGATTAATGAAGGAGCAACACATAATTTACTGAGTCTGGCAGAGAGCAGGAACAGGTATACTGTGTTTGCGCGTGCACATACTGTACGTATGTGCGCACGTGTGTGTGAGACACACCCTGCTTTCTCCAGTCTAGACGACACAGATGTCCAATGAGAGAGTTCAACAGATCCACGTACAATTAGATGTTATTACAGAAGCTGTGTGTCTCACAAACAAATGTACGCAGGAAGACAAAAATACACGCATGTTCGCACATGTGCACACAGGTGCCCACATCACAAGTACACACACACACCATTAGACAAGGTCGAGGCCTGCACTCAAACAGCTGTAAAATTAAGAGGATTTTCTCCTCAATATTTCAGTTAAATGTCTCCGTATGCAGAGGAGTCGGTAACAGACCTGAGAGTGTATTTGGTATGAAGGGTGCTCCTCACAGACTGTGGTAGCAAAAGTAAAGGCAAAGACAGTACATGACTCCAGGAAAACATGGCATACTTTCAAATACTGTAGTCCTGCCTAGGATAAGATCAAAATACATCCAAAAAGTGTACATATTCTTACAACTTTCTTATCTCCCTCCATATGTACAGTCTTTTTGGCTGGCGATGCTGACGAGCCAAACCAGACTTGTGTGTGTTAGAGTAATCCTATAGCAGATGGAGAGGGAGATGGGTCCAAGACAATACTGGCACTCACACCAGAAAGTGACAGTGGAGAGAAAATGAGAGAGAGAAAGAGAGAGAGATGAATGAAGGGGGGGAGAGAGACTGTAAGATTGAGGCCTTATTACAGGGTACAGTAGACTTACTCACCAGTCTCTCAGGATAGCAGAGAATTCTGTCACAGGCTGTCACATTCTATCATACACGAGCCACAATTATTTCAAATGCATTGTACTGTGTAAAAATCTACAATTAGGGGGGTCACGTGATGCAGCGAAGTCAGAAGTGTGACCAAGAGCTCTCTAAAAAATGTTAACAAACTTATCCTAAAACTTGATAACTTCACCCATACTGATTACCATACCGTAGCAAAGAGTGGTGATATGCCTACTAGACCAAAAATAGGTAAAGGAAACAACACAGCAGACCAAGAAACGACAGGGAATGAACCACTGACCATGGCCTCCTCAGAAACCCAAGATGGCGCCACAACACCTCAGGAAGAACACCTCAGGAAGAAGCTAGGCTAGCTCACATCCTCAAAGTGATCAGAGAAGGCAACGAATCCCTTACAACACAACTTAACTTTAAAATGACTAAGGTCAGTGGCTCTATCTCAGCACAGCTGGCTGAAATCAACAATTCCATCTCAGGTTTGACAGAATCAATCAACAAGTTAGGCTCATGAATGGAAGAAGCTGAAGAGCGTATCAGCACTGCTGAGGACATGCTAGAGGGCATGGAAACTGTCTTACTGAAACTGCGCAAAGACAATGAATACCTGATGGACAAGGTTGACCATTTGGAAAACGACAATAGGCGATGCAACATCCGGATTATCGGCTTCCGTGAAGGCTTTTAGGGGACGAACCCAGTCGATTTCTCTGCCGCCATATCCCCTCCCTTCTGGGCAAATAATATTTTGCTGAGCCACTGGTCATCGAACAGGCACACAAGTCACTTGGCCCTCGCCCTCCCCCGACCAGAACCCACATCCCTTCCTCTTCCGGTTCCTGAGGTACCGGGACAGAAAGTTCTTCGCACCGCGGCCAAACATTTCAAGGAGAAGGGATCAACATGTGCTCTGGGATGGTCAAACGCTGGAAGGAATTCGATCAGGTGAAAAAATAACTTAGCTCCACGAATGTTCCTTACACGCTGCTTCAACCTGCAATGATGAGAATCATCCATGGCGGACAGAGAAGGTTCCTCAAAGCGCCCTAAGGAAGTCGCAACTTTTCTCCGCGGACTACAGACAACTGGCGCAGTACATGGTTGACTGGCTAGCTGACCGGGCTAATTTCACTGCTAGCTGGTCTGTATCCCACTAACCTGCCTTAGTACTTGCATAACCGGTAGGACTGCTTTGTTGGATTATACTACAGTTTACTTGCTAAGGACAGATCAATAAGGTAAGATCCCAATATCCATGTAAAATAACTATCTGTTTTCACCAGAGTGTCACTGTTTTTATGTTATTTAGGACAGACATTGTCCCCAGAGACATTGTAATTTGCTAAACCCTTCTGTATGTCTGAGCCATGACGTCTTGTATTTTTATTTTGCGACCTGTCATTGAATGTGTATTGGGATCAAGACACCCTCTGTAGGTATTGTTTTCTTTTGATTTATATCATTTAAGGATGATTGAAGAATTATCTCTACTTTTGTTAACTTAGTGTTCTAGTTCCAGGTTAGGCAAGTTGTTTGACGTAATTCACATGGCCAGTGAATTAGCCTTTGAAAAAGCCTTTGATAGGCTAGAGGCCATACCTATTCAAGGTCCTTGCTAAGTTTAACTTTGGTCTACCTCCCGGGTGGCGCAGTGGTCTAGGGCACTGCATTGCAGTGCTAGCTGCGCCACCAGAGTCTCTGGGTTCGCGCCCAGGCTGGGCTGGGTTCGCGCCCAGGCTCTGTCGCAGCTGGCTGCAACCGGGAGGTCCGTGGGGCGACGCACAATTGGCATAGCGTCGTCCGGGTTAGGGAGGGTTAGGGAGGGTTTGGCCGGTAGGGATATCCTTGTCTCAGCATGTAAAAATGTAATGAAATGTATGCACTCTACTGTAAGTCGCTCTGGATAAGAGCGTCTGCTAAATGACTAAAATGTAAATGTCTTTTGCTTATCAACTAGGTTAAGACTTTATACCATAAACCGCAAGTGAGGATCACCCCTAATGGTATGATGTCAGCTACTTTCCCATGCTTTAAAGGTAGTTGACAGGGCTGTCCACTTTCCCCACTCCTTTTTGTGCTAGCCATTCAACACCTGGCGGGGGCCATAAGAACGCACCAAGACATAAAGGGCTTTCAGGTAGGTCAGATAACGCACAAGATCTCATTGTTTGCAGACAACATTATTTTGTTCCTCTCTGACTCGACCAGATCCCTCTTAAAACTACAGACACTATTGGGTATGTACAGCTATATATCAGGTTATCAGGTTAAAGTCAACAAGGACACAAATGAAATGTTTCCACTGACTCGCTTTGATTATAGCATCTGTGAACAGACGGGTCCCTTCAGATGGTCGCCACAGGGGTTCCAAATATCTAGGAATTACAGTTGATAATGACTTAAAACCTGTTACGGCTAGACATTCCGCTAGCGGAACACCTCGACAACATCCGGTGATTGCAGAGCGCGAAATTCAAATAAATTATTTAACTTTCATAAAATCACAAGTGCAATACATCAAAATAAAGTTTAACTTCTTGTTAATCCAGCCGCCGTGTCAGATTTAAAAAAGGCTTTACTGCGATTATCTGAGGACAGCGCCCCATCATACAAATGCATGACAAACATATTTCAACCAGGGAGGTGCGACAAGAAAGTCAGAAATAGCGATATAAAAAAGGCCTTACCTTTGATGATTTTCTTCTGTTGGCACTCCAAAAGGTCCCAGTTAGTTCACAAATAGTCCTTCTGTTCGATAATGTCCTTCTTTATATCCAAAAAACTCAGTTTAGCTGGCTTCAGTCAATAATCCACTCAGTTTCCCTCCGTCAAAATGCATACAAAATGAATCCCAAACGTTACTAATAAACTTTTCCAAACAAGTCAAACAACGTTTATAATCAAACCTTAGGTATCCTAATACACAAATAAACTATAGAATTTAAGACGGAGAATTGTTATTGTCTTTACCGGAGATAAACAAGAAAGAATGCGCTTCCCTCCACGCGCTTGGAAACACTACAGCCAAAATGGGAGCCACCTAGAAAAACTACAATTTCTTGGTCATTTTTCCAAAAACCAGCCTGAAACTCTTTCTAAAGACTGTTGGTATCTAGTGGAAGCCCTAGGAACTGCAATGTGGGAGGACTTGGGCTTATAATTATAGTACTAGCCATTGAAAATAGTGGTAAGCTGAACCTTTTTTGGGGGGGGATGGTTTGTTCTCGGGGTTTCGCCTGCCATATCAGTTCTGTTATACTCACAGAAATAATTGTAACAAACTTTAGAGTGTTTCCCATCCAAATCTACCAATTATATGCATATCCTAGCTTCTGGGCCTGAGTAACAGGCAGTTTACTTTGGGCACACTTTTCATCCGGACGTGAAAATACTGCGCCCTAGCCCAAAGAGGTTATTAAGACATTTGTACAAGTTTAACTACTCTGTCTTGGCTCAGAAGGTGGCGAATTACTTGAATAGATGGATAGATCTGCCTTTCGTTATTTGGGAGAATCAATTGTATTAAGTTCTGCCTAGGATGATGTATCTATTTACCCATATCCCTACCCAAGAGTTTCTTTAAGTCCTTTAACCCTTGGCCTACAATTTCCGCAGCCCAGCAAAAATCTAATTAATGTAATAACGAAATCCTGTTTAAGCTAGCGATTGAGACGCAGCATGGGCTGTGTCTCAATCCACTGCATCCACAGATATTTCCCTTACGCATCTACAGTGAAAGGTGACAGAGCTAGAGCGGTGTTTGTCAGACCATGAGTTATCTCGAAAATTGGTCTTCTCACGAGAACGTCTGTCCAAAAGGTTTGGCCTACAAACTATCCGTTTTGGTCTAGGACGACCACAAGCCTCACAAGATTTGTCTGGAGAGTTTGAAAAAGGAATGGAAGTACACTATATTTACAAAAGTATGTGGAAACCCCTTCAAGTTAGTGGATTAGGCTATTTCAGCCACACCTGTTGCTGACAGGTGTGTAAAATCCAGCACAAAATCGAAGCTATGCGATCTCCATAGACAAACATTGGCAGTAGAATGAGCTTACTGAAGAGCTCAGTGAGTTTCAACATGACACTGTCATAGTTCCAAACTGCCTCTGGAAGCAATGTCAGCACAAGAACTGTTCGTTGGGAGCTTCATGAAATGGTTTTCTATGGCAGAGCATAGAAACACGTTCTTTGGAGTGATCAATCACGCTTTACCATCTGGCAGTCCAATGGACGAATCCGGGTTTAGCGGATGCCAGGAGAACGCTACCTGCCTCAATGGATAGTGCTAACTGTAAAGTTTGGTGGTGGAGGAATAATGGTCTTTGGCTGTTTCCCGTGGTTCGGACTAGGCCCCTTAGTTCCAGTGAAGGGAAATCCTAATGCTACAGCATACAATGACATTCTGGACGATTCTGTGCTTCAAATTTGTGGCAATATTTTGGGGAAGGCCCTTTCCTGTTTCAGCATGACATTGCCCCTGTGCACAAAGCGAGACCCATACAGAAATGTTTTGCCGAGGTCGGTGAGGAAGAACTTCACTGTCCTGCACAGAGCCCTGACCTCAACCACATCGAACACCTTTGGGATGAATTGGAACGGCGAGTGAGAGCCAGGCCTACCTGCCCAACATGTGTGCCCGACCTCACTAATGCTTTTGTGGCTGAATGGAAGCAATGTTCCAAAATCTAGTAGAAAGCCTTCCCAGAAGACTGGAGGCTGTTATAGCAGCAAGGTATGGACCAACTTCATATTATAGCCCATGATTTGGAATGAGACTTTCGACGAGCAAGTGTACACATACTTTGGTCATGTAGTGTAAACAGTGCATTCTGAAAGCATTCAAACCCCTTCACTTTTTCCACATTTTGTTATGTTACAGCCTTATTCTGAAATGGATTAAATAAAACAATTTCCTCATCAATCTACAGGCAATACTCCATAATGACAAAGCGAAAACAGGTTTATAGACATTTTTGCTAATTTTTCAACAAAAAAAAACTGATACCTTATTTACATAAGCATTCACACCCTTTGCCATGAGACTCAAAATTGAGCTGATGATATGTTTCTACAACTTGATTGGCATCCACCTGGCCAATACCATCCATACGGTGAAGCATGGTGGGGATGTTTTTCAGGGGCAGGTACTGGGAGACTAGTCAGGATCGAGGGAAAGAGACATCAAGAGACATTCTTGATGAAAACCTGCTATAGAGCGCTCAGGATCTCAGACTGGGGCGAAGGTTCCCCTTCCAACAGGACAACGACCCTAATCACACAGCTAAGTCAACGCAGGAGTGGCTTCGGGACAAGTCTCTGAATGTCCTTGAGTGGCCCAGCCAGAGCCTGGACTTGAACCCGATCGAACATCTCTGGATAGACCTGAAAATAGCTGTGCAGCGACACTCCCCATCCAACCTGACAGAGCTTGAGAGGATCAACAGAGAAGAATGGGAGAAACTTCCCAAATACAGGTGTGCCAAGCTTGTAGCGTCATACCCAAGAAGAATTGAGGCTGTAATCGCTGCCAAAGGTGCTTCAACGAAGTGCTGAGTAAAGGGTCTGAATACTTATGTAAATTAGATATTTCAGTTTATTTTTTGTATTACATTTTCAAGAATTTTGCTTTGTCATTATGGGGTACTGTGTGTAGATTAATGAGAAAAAAACAATTTCATCCATTTTAGAATAAGGCTGTAACGTAACAAAATGTGGAAAAAGTGAAGGGGTCTGAATACCTTCAGAATGCACTGTATATGGAGATAGTGCCTACAATAAGGGGATAAATACATGTCAAAAAGAAAAACGTGTTTTCTGATCTTTCTTATATCTCTCAGATATAGGACAGACACGTCAGGACAAACTGCCTTTAGATTTTTGGGGGACAATCCGTTGTTCCATGTAGTGAATCTGTTATTGAATGCATTTCTATTGGCTTATAAGAGGAAGGCCAAATTCAAAATCAAATAGCTCAATCAATCAAATGTATTTATAAAGCCCTTTTTACATCAGCCAATGTCACAAAGTGCTGTACAGAAACCCAGCCTAAAACCCCAAACAGCAACTAATGCAGATGTAGAAGCACGGTGGCTCGGAAAAACTCCCTAGAAAGGCCAGAACCTAGGAAGAAAGTCCTCTTCTGGCTGTGCCGGGTGGAGATTATAACAGAACATGGCCAAGATGTTCAAACGTTCATAGATGACCAGCAGGGTCAGATAATAATAATTAGTGGTTGTAGAGGGTGCAACAGGTCAGCATCTCAGGAGTAAATGTCAGTTGGCTTTTCATAGCCGATCATTCAGAATTAGAGACTGCAGTAGAGCGAGAGTCCAACAGCAGGTCCGGGACAAGGCAGCACGTCCAGTGAACAGGTCAGGGTTCCATAACCGCAGGCAGAACAACTGAAACTGGAGCAGCAGCATGACCAGGTGGACTGGGGACAGCAAGGAGTCATCAAGCCAGGTAGTCCTGAAGCATGGTCCTAGGGCTCAGGTCCTCCGAGAGAAGAGAGAGAGAGAAAGAGAGAAAGAGAGAGGAAAAGACAGAGAGAATTAGAGGGAGCATACTTAAATTCACACAGGACACCAGATAAGACAGGAGAAATACTCCAGATATAACAGACTGACCCTAGCCCCCAGACACATAAACTATTGCAGCATAAATACTGGAGGCTGAGACAGGAGGGGTCAGGAGACACTATGGCCCTGTCTGACGATACCCCCGGACAGGGCCAAACAGGCAGGATATAACCCCACCCACTTTGCCAAAGCACAACCCCCACACCACTAGAGGGATATCTTCAACCACCAACCTACTACCCTGAGACAAGGCTGAGTAAAGCCCACAAAAATCTCCCCATTTCACGAACCCGAGGGGGGCGCCAACCCGAACAGGAAGATCACGTCAGTGACTCAACCCACTCAGGTGACGCAACCCTCCTAGGGATGGTATGGAAGAGCACCATTAAGCCAGTGACTCAGCCCCCGTAATAGGGTTAGAGGCAGAGAATCCCAGTGGAGAGAGGGGAACCGGCCAGGCCACGACAGCAAGGGCGGTTCGTCGCTCCAGTGCCTTTCCGTTCATCTTCACACCCCTGGACCAGACTACACTCAATCATAGGACCTACTGAAGAGATGAGTCTTCAATAAAGGCTTAAAGGTTGAGACCAAGTCTGCGTCTCTCACATGGGTAGGCAGACCATTCCATAAAAATGGAGCTCTATAGGAGAAAGCCCTGCCTCCAGCTGTTTGCTTAGAAATTCTAGGGACAGTAAGGAGGCCTGCGTCTTGTGACCATAGCGTACATGTAGGTATGTACGGCAGGACCAAATCGGAAAGATAGATAGGAGCAAGCCCATGTAATGCTTTGTAGGTTAGCAGTAAAACCTTGAAACCAGCCCTTGCCTTAACATGAAGCCAGTGTAGAGAGGCTGGCACTGTAGAAATATGATCACATTTTTGGTTCTAGTCAAGATTCTAGCAGCCGTATTTAGCACTAACGGAAGTTTATTTAGTGCTTTATCCAGGTAACCAGAAAGTAGAGCATTGCAGTAGTCTAATCTAGAAGTGACAAAAGCATGGATACATTTTTCTGCATCATTTTTGGAAAGAAGGTTTCTGATATTCTTGATATGTTAGTCAAAAGAGAGATAAGGGTTCAGAGTAAGGCCGAGGTCCTTCACTGTTTTATTTGAGATGACTGTACAACCATAAAGATTAATTGTCAGATCCAACAGAAGATCTCTTTGTTTCTTGGGACCTAGAACTAGCATCTCTGTTGTGTCCGAGTTTAAAAGTAAAACAATTGCCGCCATCCACTTCCTTATGTCTGAAACAGATGCTTCCAGGGAGGGCAATTATGGGGCTTCACCATGATTCATCAAAATGTACAGCTGTGTATCGTCCGCATAGCAGTGCAAGTTAACATTATGTTTCTGAATGACATCACCAAGAGGTAAAATATATAGTGAAAACAATAGTGGTCCTAAAACAGAACCTTGAGAAACACCGACATTTACAATTGATTTGTCAGGAGACAAACCATCCACAGAGACAAACTGATATCTTTCCGACAGATAAGATCTAAACCAGGCCAGAACTTGTCCATGTAGACCAATTTGGGTTTCCAATCTCTCCAAAAGAATGTGGTGATCGATGGTATCAAAAGCAGCACTTCGATTAAAAGGTAATTTACCACCTTCACGAGTGCAGTCTCAGTGCTATGATGGGGTCTAAAACCAGACTGATGTGTTTCGTATACATTGTTTATCTTCAGGAAGGCAGTGAGTTGCTACGCAACAGCTTTTCCCAAAAAATTGGAGAGGAATGGGAGATTCGATATAGGCCGATAGTTTTCTATATTTTCTGGGTCATGGTTTGGCTTTTTCAAGAGAGGCTTTATTACTGCCACTTTTAGTGAGTTTGGTACACATCTGGTGGGTAGGGAGCCATTTATTATGTTCAACATAGGAGGGCCAAGCACAGGAAGCAGCTCTTTCAGTAGTTTAGTTGGAATAGGGTTTAGAGGCCAAGGTTTTGAGGCCAAGACTATTTTCATCAATGTGTCAAGAGATATAGTATTAAAAATTTGAGTGTCTCCCTTGATCCTAGGTCCTGGCAGTGTTGTGCAGACTCAGGACAACCGAGCTTTGGAAAAATATACGGATTTAAGGAGGAGTCCGTAATTTGCTTTCTAATGATCTTTTTGTCATAGAAGTTCATGAATTTATCACTACTGAAGTGAAAGCCATCCTCTCTTGGGGAATGCCATCTTTTAGTTAGCTTTCACTTTGGGGAAGAATCGTGCCCAAATTAAACGGCCTCGTACTCTGTTCGAGATCATACAATATGCATATTATTATTACTATTGGATAGAAAACACTCTGAAGTTTCTAAAACTGTTTGAATTAAATCTGTGAGTAAAACAGAACTCATTTGGCAGCAAACTTCCAAACAGGAAGTGAAAATTCTGAAAGTGGGGCTCTGTGTCAGGGCTTGCCTATTCAATTGCCTTATATTTATGGATCTGTATGCACTTCATACGCCTTCCACTAGATGTCAACAGGCAGTAGAATGTTGAATGGGGTGTCTAGCTTGATGTGAGACCGAATGAGAGCTTTTGGAGTGACAGGTCCACCCTATTGGCAGTACTCAACTGTGCACCAATGAACCCCACATTGTCTTCTGAAATGCGTTAGGTATACACGACGAAATGCTCCGGCTCGGACGTTATTGGATACGTATGAGAAAAACATCATAAAGATGGACTTTCAACCGAGTTTGACCAGTTTATTCGATTTTTATTGTGAATTTTGGAATTTTTCGTTCCATGCGCCAAGAGTTCTTGGACATGTGCGCTCCACATGGCTAGCCAAAGTTGCTAATTCGACAGAAGAAATGGACATTCTAAAACAAAACAACGATTTATTGTGGAACTAGGACTCCTTGCACTACATTCTGATGGAAGATCATCAAAGGTAAGAGAATATTTATTATGTTATTTCATATTTTTGTGGTATATGTTGGCTCCAACAAGGCGGAGAATTGGTGGGCGCTGTCTCACAATATTGCATGCTGTACTTTGTACTAAAGTTATTTTTTTTAATCTAACACAGCGGTTGCATTAAGAACCAGTGTATCTTTCATTTGCTGTACAACATGTATTTTTTAGTAAAGTTTATGATGAGTTTTTTGGTTAGATTACGTGACTGTCCAAAATTTCTCCGGACAATTTGGTGCATTATGGCTACGTATTCACAATGTAAAACCAGGATTTGTAGCTATAAATATGCACATTTTCGAACAAAACATAAATGTATTGTATAACATGATGTTATAAGACTGTCATCTGATGAAGTTGTTCAAAGGTTAGTGATTCATTTTATCTCTATTTGTGGGTTTTGTGAAAGCTACCTTTGCGGTGGAAACATGACGTTGTGTGTTTGGCTATTGTGGTGAGCTAATATAAATATACAGTATATTGTGTTTTCGCTGTAAAACACTTAAAAAATCGGAAATGATGGCTGGATTCACAAGATGTTTATCTTTCATTTGCTGTATTGGACTTGTGATTTCATGAAATTATATTATATGATATCCCTGTGGCGCTAGGCTAGGCTATGCTAGTCAGCTTTTTTGATGAGGATGATCCCGGATCCGGGATGGGGGGTCCGTAGAGGTTACATTGTTTGTGGCACTAATGCCCTGTAAGCTTCACGGTTGTTTCTTTCGTTTGGTGTTTTGTTGGCGACATTTTAAATAAAAGGAAAATGTACGCTCACCACGCTGCACTTTGGTACACTTCATTCGACGGCCGTGACAATAATACATTTAATGAGAGATACACAGCCAGATATGTGGATGTTTGGCCTCCCGAGTGAATCATTGAATCAGGGATACACAGCCAGATATGTGGATGTTTGGCCTCCCAAGTGGTGCAGCGGTCAAAGGCACTGCATCGCAGTGCTTGAGGCGTCACTACAGACCCAGGTTTTATCGTGGGCTGTGTCGCAGCCATCCGTGACCGGGAGACTCATGAGGTGGCGTACAATTGGCCCTGTGTCGTCCGGTTTAGGGGAGGATTTGGCCAGCCAGGATGTCCTTGTCCCATCGCTCTCTAGCGACTCCTGTGGCGGGCCGGGAGCATTAACACTGACACGGTCGCCAGTTGTACGGTGTTTCCTCCGACACATTGGTGCGGCTGGCTTCCGGGTTAAGTGAGCAGTGTGTCAAGAAGGGTTGTGTTTTGGAGGATTCATGGCTCTCGACCTTTGCCTCTCCCGAGTCCGTACGGGAGTTGCAGAGATGGGACAAGACTGTAACTACCAATTGGATATCACGAAATAGGTGGTAAAAAGTAAAAAATAAAATAGTAAGATATGTGGATGTTCTCGAGTCTCGTCATTCCACTCCACTTCTACCATGTAAAGTTCTTCATGACACTTTCACACGCTATAATAAGCCACACACACATGGAGCTGTGGTGATAAAGCTCCTCGAGACAAAACCTCAACACCATCAAGACGACCAAATGTTGTTTCCCTCCTTCTAATTGCTCTGATGGTTGGCCTCCTTGTTAAGCCGTTTAGCTGCTGTGTGTGTGTGTTCTGCTCAAATCAGCAGGCAGACATGTTTTCTCTCTCTGCAGTTTGCACCGTTGGGGTCCTCTACTCTACAGTCCCGCCCTGCCTCTCTCGCTCTTCCTTTCCCTCTCTCTCTTCCTCTTTCCCTCTCTCTCTTCCTCTTTCCATCTCTCTCTTCTTCTCCCTGTCTCTCCCTGTTTATCTCTCTCTCCCTACGATCAGATCAGGAGGCTGACAGAATATATCAGCCAGGTCGGGTATAGAGAGTAGGAACGGTGTAGGAATGTCCCTATGGGGTTTCTGGGCTCCGGACCAATCCTGTCACAGAGAATCCCGATCTTAAACCCAGAGCCGAGACTGAGACAAACTCAGACAGCAACCGACCCTGCCTCTCCTTCTGGCTGCTCCTAATTCCACTAATACTGTTTATAACTAATGCCGTCCAACTTTGTGCTCCTATTACAACCAGTGGTCAAGGTGAGCCGGTGCTGACCGATATGAAGAACAACTGGCATCTTTAATGTTCTACTGCTTAAGTTCTATTACCTCACATCTTATAGATACGGTATCACATTTAAAATTGAAACTCCAGTACAGTAAAATGACCAAAAGTACAATTACTGTGCTCTACAGAGACTTTATTAAACTAGTATTCTAGTTTGTGGCGTTGGCTATGTGGCGTTGGCTATGGGACATTATAATTGTCATGATGAGTGTGTTGAGCATGTACCCAACCTAAAGGGTATAGTTCCCCAGCCTGCCTAGAAGCCTGTCCAGTGATCTAAAGTATGTTTCTAAAGAATGTACCACTGGTGGCCACAGAGAGGAAGAGGGCACCAAAACAGTCGTAAACATGGTAGTATATATTTTTGTGTATGTATAGGCATTATATACAGTACTTTTGTATATATCGTGTAAGAATCTGCCCGCAGCTTCCAAACTGATATTAAGCCACATCTGTTTTGTCCGTTAGGAGCTGCAGCGCAGCACGTCAGGCCACATCAGCACTTACATTCGCCGCTCTGAATCAATATTCCCCTCATAGCTACCGCCTTGTTCCATTGGAGGGGGTTCAGGAATGGACTGACACTCATTGAAAAGAAAAACAGTTTTATTTTACTGTAATCCAGGGGAAGGCCAAGCAAAGGAACGATAGCTCGTTCTCTTTCCAGTCCAACTACAATAGAAAACAGATGAATTACAGTTAGCAGTAGTTTCACAGAGTTGTAAAGACTAAAACACAGAGAGGGAGTGAGCCGGAAGATCAGTCAAATCCCCTGTACTAAAGGTCACTTAGGAAACACATACATCTATATGTGTTTTCTTTCATGATAAGTCTTAAGCTTAAACTATATGACAACATTCAAAATTATTTAATTTTGTTTAAAACAATTACAGAAAAAACGTTATGTTCCTTCCCTGTTTGTATAATTAGATTACAAAATAATCAATGTATTTGACTTTGTTAAATCCACATTACCATGATTCGATTTTGTTGCAACATAAATTGCTGTCAACCTATTATGACAAATCTGATTAAATTACACACTATTTAAAGTACATTTAAAATGTTGCAATACAATGTAAAGAAAGAGATACAATAAAATACATTGAAAAATAATTAAGCATTATTTTACCATTTATAATTGACATGGGTAGAGTAGTCCATATTGAACTCAATAGTAAATGTACATAAACCCTGTACACAATTTTTTTTTGACAACTACTGTTCACTGAAATTCACATATTATGGATATGTGTAATATGTGAGTTAGAGAGATATGTAGAGGGTAATTTATGATGAGGGGACATGTCTTAAACCTGTAATAAATCCTCACGTCACACACTATTAATACCTTGCCCAGAGCCAACCACTGAATTTATAGACATCCTGAGAGTTATAAATGAAATACTCACAGGAGGGGAAATTGCTCCAAATTGTTATGCTATTGAACCAATCATTTCTAGGCTAAAATCAACATGCAACAATTTCAAAGATTTTACTGAGTTACAGGTCATATAGGGAAATCAGTCAATTTCAATAAATGTATGGATTTCACATGACTGGGAATACAGATATGCATCTGTTGGTCACAGATACCTTTAAAAGAAAAGTAGTGGCGTGGATCAGAAAACCCGTCAGTATCTGGTGTGACCAACATTTTCCTCATGCAGCGCGACACATCTCCTTCACATAGAGTTGATCAGGCTGTTGATTGTGGTCTGTTGAATGTTCTCCGACTCCTCTTCAATGGCTGTGCTGGATATTGGCGGAACCTGGAACACGCTGTCGTACACGTCACTGGTGACATGTCTGGTGAGAATGCAGGCCATGGAAGAACTGGGACATTTTCAGGAATTGTGTACAGATCCTTGCGACATGGGGCCGTGCATTATCATGCTGAAACATGAGGTGATGGCGGTGGATGAATGGTACGACAATGGGCCTCAGGATCTCGTCATGGTATCTCTGTGCATTCAAATTGCCATCGATAAAATGCAATTGTGTTCATTGTCCGTAGCTTATGCCTGTTCATACCATAACCCCACCGCCACCATGGGGCACTCTGTTCACAACGTTGACACCAGCAAACCGCTCACACTACACAATCTGCTATCTGCCTGGTACAGTTGAAACAGATGTTCATCCGTGAAGAGCACACTTCTCCAGCGTGCCAGTGACCATCGACGGCGAGCATTTGTCCACTGAAGTTAGTTATGACGCCGAACTGCTTTCAGGTCAAGACCTTGGTGAGCGCTATGAGCACACAGATGAGCTTCCCTGAGACAGTTTCCGACAGTTTGTGCAGAAATTATTCAGTAGTGCAAACCCACATTTTCATCAGCTGTCCAGGTGGCTGGTTTCAGACCATCCCTCAGGTGAAGAAACCAGAGGTTCTGGGCTGGCGTCGTTACACGTTGTGAGGCCGGTTGGACGTACTACCAAATTCTCTAAAATGACATTGGAGTTGGCTTATGGTAACAGCTCTGGTGGACATTCCTGCAATCAGCATGCGAATTACATGCTCCCAAAACTTGAGACAACTATGGCAATATGTTGTGACAACACTGCACATTTTAGAGTTGCCTTTTAATGTCCCCAGCACAAGGAGCACCTGTGTAATGATCATGCTATCAGGTGGATGGATTATCTTGGCTAAGGAGAAATGCTCACTTACAGGGATGTAAACAAATGTGTGCACAAAACTTGAGAGAATATTTTTGTGTATATGGAAAACATCTGTGATCTTCACATTTTTGTTCAGTATAACATCAGCCCATTCTCTTATGGAATACGCCAGGTGCTACCGTCCACTAGGGGCAATGTCAGCGCCTATTAACATCTAAACTCAGCAAAAAAAGAAATGTCCTCTCACTGTCAACTGCGTTTATTTTCAGCAAACTTAACATGTGCAAATATTTGTATGAACATAACAAGATTCAACAACTGAGACATAAACTGAACAAGTTCCACAGACATGTTACGAACAGAAATGGAATAATGTGTCCCTGAACAAAGGGGGGTCAAAATCAAAAGTAACAGTCAGTATCTGGTGTGGCCACCAGCTGCATTAAGTACTGCAGTGCATCTCCTCCTCATGGACTGCACCAGATTTGCCAGGTCTTGCTGTGAGATGTTACCTCACTCTTCCACCAAGGCACCTGCAAGTTCCCGGACATTTCTGGGGGGAATTTTTATTTATTTTTTTATTTTTATTTCACCTTTATTTAACCAGGTAGGCTAGTTGAGAACAAGTTCTCATTTGCAACTGCGACCTGGCCAAGATAAAGCATAGCAGTGTGAACAGACAACAACACAGAGTTACACATGGAGTAAACAATAAACAAGTCAATAACATGGTAGAAAAAAAGAGAATCTATATACAATGTGTGCAAAAGGCATGAGGAGGTAGGCAATAAATCGAATAATTACAATTTAGCAGATTAACACTGGAGTGATAAATCATCAGATGATCATGTGCAAGTAGAGATACTGGTGTGCAAAAGAGCAGAAAAGTAAATAAATAAAAGCAGTATGGGGGTGAGGTAGGTAAATTGGGTGGGCTATATACCGATGGACTATGTACAGCTGCAGCGATCGGTTAGCTGCTCAGATAGCAGATGTTTAAAGTTGTTGAGGGAGATAAAAGTCTCCAACTTCAGAGATTTTTGCAATTCGTTCCAGTCGCAGGCAGCAGAGAACTGGAAGGAAAGGCGGCCAAATGAGGTTTTGGCTTTAGGGATGATCAGTGAGATACACCTGCTGGAGCGCGTGCTACGGGTGGGTGTAGCCATCGTGACCAGTGAACTGAGATAAGGCGGCACTTTACCTAGCATAGCCTTGTAGATGACCTGGAGCCAGTGGGTCTGACGACGAACATGTAGCGAGGGCCAGCCGACTAGGGCATACAGGTCGCAGTGGTGGGTAGTATATGGGGCTTTGGTGACAAAACGGATGGCACTGTGATAAACTGCATCCAGTTTGCTGAGTAGAGTATTGGAAGCTATTTTGTAGATGACATCGCCGAAGTCGAGGATCGGTAGGATAGTCAGTTTTACTAGGGTAAGTTTGGCGGCGTGAGTGAAGGAGGCTTTGTTGCGAAATAGAAAGCCGACTCTAGATTTGATTTTGGATTGGAGATGTTTGATATGAGTCTGGAAGGAGAGTTTGCAGTCTAGCCAGACACCTAGGTACTTATAGATGTCCACATATTCTAGGTCGGAACCGTCCAGGGTGGTGATGCTAGTCGGGCGTGCGGGTGCAGGCAGCGAACGGTTGAAAAGCATGCATTTGGTTTTACTAGCGTTTAAGAGCAGTTGGAGGCCACGGAAGGAGTGTTGTATGGCATTGAAGCTCGTTTGGAGGTTAGATAGCACAGTGTCCAAGGAAGGGCCAGAAGTATACAGAATGTTGTCGTCTGCGTAGAGGTGGATCAGGGAATCGCCCGCAGCAAGAGCAACATCATTGATATATACAGAGAAAAGAGTCGGCCCGAGAATTGAACCATGTGGTACCCCCATAGAGACTGCCAGAGGACCAGACAACATGCCCTCCGATTTGACACACTGAACTCTGTCTGCAAAGTAGTTGGTGAACCAGGCAAGGCAGTCATTAGAAAAACCGAGGCTACTGAGTCTGCCGATAAGAATATGGTGATTGACAGAGTCGAAAGCCTTGGCCAGGTCGATGAAGACGGCTGCACAGTACTGTCTTTTATCGATGGCGGTTATGATATCGTTTAGTACCTTGAGCGTGGCTGAGGTGCACCCGTGACCGGCTCGGAAACCGGATTGCACAGCGGAGAAGGTACGGTGGGATTCGAGATGGTCAGTGATCTGTTTGTTGACTTGGCTTTCGAAGACCTTAGATAGGCAGGGCAGGATGGATATAGGTCTGTAACAGTTTGTGTCCAGGGTGTCTCCCCCTTTGAAGAGGGGGATGACCGCGGCAGCTTTCCAATCCTTGGGGATCTCAGATGATACGAAGGAGAGGTTGAACAGGCTGGTAATAGGGGGTGCGACAATGGCGGCGGACAGTTTCAGAAATAGGGGGTCCAGATTGTCAAGCCCAGCTGATTTGTATGGGTCCAGGTTTTGCAGCTCTTTCAGAACATCTGCTATCTGGATTTGGGTAAAGGAGAAGCTGGGGAGGCTTGGGCGAGTAGCAGCGGGGGGGGCGGAGCTGTTGGCCAAGGTTGGAGTCGCCAGGAGGAAGGCATGGCCAGCCGTTGAGAAATGCTTGTTAAAGTTTTCGATTATCACGGATTTATCGGTGGTGACCGTGTTACCTAGCCTCAGTGCAGTGGGCAGCTGGGAGGAGGTGCTCTTGTTCTCCATGGACTTTACAGTATCCCAGAACTTTTTGGAGTTAGAGCTACAGGATGCAAATTTCTGCTTGAAAAAGCTGGCCTTTGCTTTCCTGACTGACTGCGTATATTGGTTCCTGACTTCCCTGAACAGTTGCATATAGCGGGGACTCTTCGATGCTATTGCAGTTCGCCACAGGATGTTTTTGTGCTGGTCGAGGGCAGTCAGGTCTGGAGTGAACCAAGGGCTATATCTGTTCTTAGTTCTGTATTTTTTGAACGGAGCATGCTTGTCTAATATGGTGAGGAAGTAACTTTTAAAGAATGACCAGGCATCCTCAACTGACGGGATGAGGTCAATATCCTTCCAGGGTACCTGGGCCAGGTCGATTAGAAAGGCCTGCTCGCAGAAGTGTTTTAGGGAGCGTTTGACAGTGATGAGGGGTGGTCGTTTGACCGCGGACCCGTAGCGGATACAGGCAATGAGGCAGTGATCACTGAGATCTTGATTGAAGACAGCAGAGGTGTATTTGGAGGGCAAGTTGGTCAGGATAATGTCTATTAGGGTGCCCATGTTTACGGATTTAGGGTTGTACCTGGTGGGTTCCTTGATGATTTGTGTGAGATTGAGGGCATCTAGCTTAGATTGTAGGACTGCCGGGGTGTTAAGCATATCCCAGTTTAGGTCACCTAACAGAACAAACTCTGAAGCTAGATGGGGGGCGATCAATTCACAGATGGTGTCCAGGGCACAGCTGGGAGCTGAGGGGGGTCGGTAGCAGGCGGCAACAGTGAGAGACTTATTTCTGGAGAGATTCATTTTTAAAATTAGAAGTTCGAACTGTTTGGGCATAGACCTGGAAAGTATGACAGAACTTTGCAGGCTATCTCTGCAGTAGATTGCAACTCCTCCCCCTTTGGCAGTTCTATCTTGACGGAAAGTGTTATAGTTGGGTATGGAAATCTCAGAATTTTTGGTGGCCTTCCTAAGCCAGGATTCAGACATGGCAAGGACATCAGGGTTGGCAGAGTGTGCTAAAGTGGTGAGTAAGACAAACTTAGGGAGGAGGCTTCTGATGTTGACATGCATGAGACCAAGGCTTTTTCGATCACAGAAGTCAACAAATGAGGGTGCCTGGGGACATGCAGGGCCTGGGTTTACCTCCACATCACCCGAGGAACAGAGGAGTAGTAGGATGAGGGTGCGGCTAAAGGCTATCAAAACTGGTCGCCTAGAGCGTTGGGGACAAGGAATAAAAGGAGCAGATTTATGGGCGTGGTAGAATAGATTCTGGGCATAATGTGCAGACAGGGGTATGGTGGGGCACGGGTACAGCGGAGGCAAGCCCAGGCACTGGGTGATGATAAGAGAGGTTGTATCTCTGGACATGCTGGTCTCAATGGGTGAGGTCACCGCATGTGTGGGAGGTGGGACAAAGGAGGTATCAGAGGTACGGGGAGTGGAACTACGGGCTCCATTGCAAACCAAAACAATTATAACTAGCCTGAACAACAGTATACAAGGCATATTGATATTTGAGAGAGACATTCAGTAAGGCATAAAGTAATTGCAGGTCTTGATTGGGAGAGCTAGCTAAAACAACAGGTGAGATAACAGCAGCTAGTCAGCTAACACAGCAACAGCAGGTAAAATGGCGATGACTAGGCAGAGAGGGTCGGATTAACTACACACAGGGCCCTAGCCCTCACCCTCCGATCCAACAGGTCCCAGACGTGCTCAATGGGATTGAGATCCGGGCTCTTTGCTGGCCATGACAGAACACTGACATTCCTGTCTTGCAGGAAATCCCACACAGAACGAGCAGTATGGCTGGTGCCATTGTCATGCTGGAGGGTCATGTCAGGATGAGCCCGCAGGAAGGGTACCACATGAGGGAGGAGGATGTCTTCCCTGTAACGCACAGTGTTGAGATTTCCTGCAATGACAACAAGCTCAGTCTGATGATGCTGTGAAACACCGCCCCAGACCATGACGGACCCTCCACCTCCAAATCGATCCCGCTCCAGAGTAGAGACTTCGGTGTAACGCTCATTCCTTTGGCGATAAACGCGAATCCGACCATCACCCTTGGTGAGACAAAACCGCGACTCGTCAGAGAAGAGCACTTTTTGCAAGTCCTGTCTGGTCTAGCGACGGTGTGTTTGTGACCATAGGCGACGTTGTTGCTGGTAATGTCTGGTGAGGACCTGCCTTACAACAGGCCTACAAGCCCTCAGTCCAGCCTCTCTCAGCCTATTGCGGACAGTCTGCGCACTGATGGAGGGATTGTGCGTTCCTGGTGTAACTCAGGCAGTTGTTGTTGCCATCCTGTACCTGTCCCGCAGGTGTGATGTTCAGATGTACCGATCCTGTGCAAGTGTTGTTACAGGTGGTCTGCCACTGCGAGGACGATCAGCTGTCCATCCTGCCTCCCTGTAGCGCTGTCTTAGGCGTCTCACAATGCGGACATTGCAATGTATTGCCCTGACCACATCTGCAGTCCTCATGCCTCCTTGCAGCATGCCTAAGGCACGTTAACGAAGATGAGCAGGGACCCTGGGCATCTTTCTTTTGGTGTTTTTCAGAGTTAGTAGAAAGGCCTCTTTAGTGTCCTAAGTTTTCATAACTGTGACCTTAATTGTCTACCGTCTGTAAGCTGTTAGTGCCTTAACGACCGTTCCACAGGTGCATGTTCATTAATTGTTTATGGTTCATTCATTGTTTATGGTTCATTGAACAAGCATGGGAAACAGTGTTTAAACTCTTTACAATGAAGATCTGTGAAGTTATTTGGGTTTTTACGAATTATCTTTGAAAGACAGGGTCCTGAAAAAGGGACCTTTCTTTTCTTGCTGAGTTTAGTATGTTTTAAGCCACAGACTCCGGCTCCGAGGGTCCTGTTCAATCCCAGTACTAGGCACTCGTTTTTTTGTTTTAAGCCTTTCCCAAACCTTAACCATTCAGAATTAATACCTAAACTTAAGTTTTAGTGTCACTTTTACAGAGTTTGACTGGCAGCTAAGATACAGCACCACATAGAGTAATTAAAATGTCAAGCCATGGCGTAATTCTGTGACAGCTAAGATATGGCACCACATGGCGTAATATAAACATTAAGCCGTGGTGTAATTCTGTTGCTGCAGTAAGGCCATGGTTTGGTGTTTTATTTGGAGATTGGGTTGTGTAATATTGTATTGATGAATGCTGACTCTGAAACAGTGATTCTGTCTTTCTCTTCTCCCCCTCTACCTCTCTCTCTCTCCCTCCACCCTGCAGCTATCCTGGGCTGGGTTCTCGGGGTGTGTGACGTCACAGCAGGCAGCGGTAGGGGCAGTCCTGTCACTGTGGATCAGTGTGTCAGGGGCCTCAGCAAGCAGGACATGTTACACCACGCTACACCACGACAACAAAGCCTCACTAACTCATGGTTTCCCAATCTTGCTTATCCTGGGAACCCAAGTGGGTGCATAAAGGGCTAGACTCAAAGGCCCATGCAGAACTACCTGATTCAACTAATCAACTAAGGCTTTAAGAGTAATCAGATGTGTTAGTTATAGCCAGAACAAGGAAACACTGCTCTAATTTTTTACTTGAGTTTATCTGAAACATTATGACTTAAGAATATGAAAAGTAATATATTTATTATAATTTTAGTGTATTTAAAAATACCTAAATCTGTTTTTATTTAAATTGTAATCAGTCAAGTCTGAGAATGGAGCTGTGTGTTTTGCTAGGGCTAATGTTTGGAGAGGGAATGCTGCAGGACTGCTAGGGCTAATGCTTGGAGAAGGAATGCTGCAGGACTCCTGGGGCTAATGCTTGGAGAAGGAATGCTGCTGGACTCCTGGGGCTAATGCTTGGAGAAGGAATGCTGCTGGACTCCTGGGGCTAATGCTTGGAGAAGGAATGCTGCAGGACTGCTAGGGCTAATGCTTGGAGAAGGAATGCTGCAGGACTGCTAGGGCTAATGCTTGGAGAAGGAATGCTGCTGGACTCCTGGGGCTAATGCTTGGAGAAGGAATGCTGCTGGACTCCTGGGGCTAATGCTTGGAGAAGGAATGCTGCTGGACTCCTGGGGCTAATGCTTGGAGAAGGAATGCTGCTGGACTCCTGGGGCTAATGCTTGGAGAAGGAATGCTGCAGGACTGCTAGGGCTAATGCTTGGAGAAGGAATGCTGCTGGACTCCTGGGGCTAATGCTTGGAGAAGGAATGCTACAGGACTGCTAGGGCTAATGCTTGGAGAGGGAATGCTGCTGGACTCCTGGGGCTAATGCTTGGAGAGGGAATGCTGCTGGACTCCTGGGGCTAATGCTTGGTGAGGGAATGCTGCTGGACTCCTGGGGCTAATGCTTGGAGAGGGAATGCTGCAGGACTGCTAGGGCTAATGCTTGGAGAGGGAATGCTGCTGGACTCCTGGGGCTAATGCTTGGAGAGGGAATTCTGCTGGACTCCTGGGGCTAATGCTTGGAGAGGGAATGCTGCTGGACTCCTGGGGCTAATGCTTGGAGAGGCAATGCTGCTGGACTCCTGGGGCTAATGCTTGGAGAGGGAATGCTGCTGGACTCCTGGGGCTAATGCTTGGAGAGGGAATGCTGCTGGACTCCTGGGGCTAATGCTTGGAGAGGGCATGCTGCTGGACTCCTGGGGCTAATGCTTGGTGAGGGAATGCTGCTGGACTCCTGGGGCTAATGCTTGGAGAGGGAATGCTGCTGGACTCCTGGGGCTAATGCTTGGAGAGGGAATGCTGCTGGACTCCTGGGGCTAATGCTTGGAGAGGGAATGCTGCAGGACTGCTAGGGCTAATGCTTGGAGAGGGAATGCTGCTGGACTCCTGGGGCTAATGCTTGGAGAGGGAATGCTGCTGGACTCCTGGGGCTAATGCTTGGAGAGGCAATGCTGCTGGACTCCTGGGGCTAATGCTTGGAGAGGGAATGCTGCTGGACTCCTGGGGCTAATGCTTGGAGAGGGAATGCTGCTGGACTCCTGGGGCTAATGCTTGGAGAGGGCATGCTGCTGGACTGCTGCTTTCTACTTCTGATAATCTGTTGGGAAAATGACCTCTTGTGAACTTGAGCGTCTCTTTACCAATCGATTTAGCTCTGTAGGACCCTGCAGAAAACGAGAGCCCCCGCTCCAGCCAGTCTCCGTTCAGTAGAGCGAGTGAGAGAGTAAGACAGAGAGAGCGCAGACTCCTCCTCATTCTCCGGTGTCAAAGTTGACATCAGCCCCGGAGCCGAGTTGAACGCGAGCCTCTTGTCTGAACCAAAGAGCGAGCTCACATCATTCAGTGGCGCATGCTTTACGGAGTTATGTACCTCGCGCTGTCTTGCCCTCTGAACTGCCTGCCGTCATGGATTGCAAACCGCGCGCGAAACCACTATTACTTTGTATTTTTCTGTTCATCTTGTCGTTTATTTGCCCAGCACTTTTGATCATCCACCCGTCCAATGAAGGTAAGAGTGAGTGAGAGAGTGTCTGACATAAAAAGAGAAAGAGTAAAGATCCATGTTAGAGAGGGGAGATATGTTATGTGTTCGCTCCCAGAGAGAGAGAGAGCGTTAGGCTGCAGCGGCTCGTGTTGCAGTCTGGACCCCAGACATTTAAGGTTGTTCTAACAGCACTGATGCTGTGGATGGACGGGACAGCCAGGACATGTCATGTTAGACCATGTCCAAAAATTGTCATGGCGGAATTTTAGCACATTTTTAAATGATCGTGTAATTATTTTAACCCACTCTGTGTTTTGATCCAAGATGGATGTAATGCAATAGAAGGATTGATGCACGGACTCCGTGTGGCGTTTTAAACTCTCATTAAGAGCTTTGGCCCGCTGGTAAATCGATGGAAACTGGTATTGGATGGGGGATCACGATAATCAGCTTTAGGCATTTAACACTGGGGTGTCCGTGCATCTATAGGTTGGAATTAACGATTGGTATTCCATCATTATTCTCTAAATAGTGATAATAATACATTTTGAAACGTGGATGCGGAAGTGTTCATTTTGATGTTTGGTATTATAACTCACAGATGCCCATGTAGGCTATTGTCCCAAGACAACAATACCGAGTAGAAGCAGGCAGTTCAAGCGCTGTAGTGCACACTAAAGAACCAGAGGCAGGCAGTGGACCTCCGCTCCTCTTTAACCCAAGCGGATCACACATTAGCCTAAATAGATGTGTATTTAGAAAATGCAGCCTATTCATATGAATTAGTATTAATTCACACGGATAGTTTATTGGGTTATATAAATATGCCCCACTTTGTGGAGACGTGCTCGAAGGAACACGCACACTCTCCTGATTGATATCCCATAGCGCGCTGTACGCAAGGACTCATCCACTCGATATTTCCATTGCTTAACTAACCCATTGGCTACTTTTCCTTGAATAGACCGATCTCGACGGGTTGTTTATTATCGCGCCGCGGACGCACGCACTCTCGATGGGTTGTTTATTATCGCGCCGCACATACGCATGCACACACATGGTCCAGTTATGAAATGATTGGCCTATAGTTTCAAATGGCAAAGCTCCTCTGTAATTGTACTTTGAGAAATTCCTGTAGCCTACTTGGACCGTCAATAGTGAGACAAAGCCAAATACTAATCAAGGGTGAGCTCAGTAAAATGAAGATATGTATTGTCATGCTATTATTGACTTGTTTTTACATGGAAATAGGCTTCGCATTAGTTATAGGCATTATAATTCAAATTTGAGAACATGTTATAGAATATATTTTCCCTGATGAATTGTAACATAATTGAACTGTAAACATATAGGCCTATAAACACTTTAAGTGAATAAATAGCCTAGGACCTTGAAGGCACACAACCGAAAACATGCGAGCGACTAGACAGCATTTCCCCATAGGCCTATTCTTTGTTGCAACAGAGTGGACATATCGTCTACAGCACGAAGCCTATACCATAGGCGACCACAGTATCACTTTTGTGTTTTTCTTGTAGGAAAGGACAACGCTTGAATATTAAAAAATGGCCTGAGAATATGGTATCAAAATGAACAACGAATAATGCTCAAATATCAGACAGATTAGGCCTATGGGCCAGCGCGAGAGGTCAAAGTTAAGGCCACATAACACAACTTTGTCTTTGGGCAATAAAAATGCCTAGATTTCAATCCACATCATAGCTCTTTAAGATGATCAATGTATTGTAACGGGAAGGAATTACTATTGCTACAAACCAGTCATTCCTCCATGCATGTAAACTGCTGGGTAGAGGCGCGTATCGCCTTGTCTCATCTTTAGACCTATATTGTAGTCTAACTCATAGGGTATATAAACGGTTAATAAACCAAGCTTGGAGATTATGAAGTGACTTTTGTTTTTCGATTTGATGTAGGCCTAATTATATTTATGGGTCTCTGGGCAGCATGTTGGGATTGGCCGGACACAATTTATGTGTTTTGTTTTTAGAAACGTCTGACATTTTGAGGGGATTATTTCATCTTTGATATTTTCGATTCTTCAGCACATGCTTTTTGGCTGCTTTTACTGTTTTACACTTGTATTCACCTCACTACTTCCAGTAGCCCACACAGCTCGATTTCGGCAGGCCAGACGTCGACATACACAGTATAGTCAAGTCAAATATAGGCCTAGTCGTTCTATTTTTGTTAGCCTAATTATTGTTTAGGGCTATGTAGGCTATGCACTTATTTATTGGTCATGAAGTTATTATTATCTCCTGTGGTGGTAGAATAATCTAATAACAATAGGCTATATATCCGTTGCTAATTGCCTATTATTTTCGTAGCCTGTAGCTTATTGTTTATAAAAGTCTGCTTTCGTGCAATGTATGGCCATCCGAAACACCCGGTCTGTCTACCAGAGAGTGTCAGTATCGAGCCGTTCTCACCGTGAAGCCTCACGCGCTCTAGCCTATCTGTAATAATAGAAGTATCAAAAATACTTCTATCAGAAACAGAAAATGCACACTCTGCGGAGGAAGAGGGAAGAGAGGAATCGTCTCCCTGTTTGATGCTGTTTTTGTGCTCGAGGCACCGTGTCATCGGGGCCCGGTTAAGTCAGAACCCCCTCCCTTCCTTTACAGGCTACACTGCATAAGTCCCTTTCATAAAGAAAACTTTTAGCACAAAGCCACATTTTCTCCGTTAATTTTAAAATTCAGAGAACATGGAGCATGGATATCTGGTGTATTTACTTTTATGAGTGCAGAACAAAAAATGGGGCCTTGGCTATATACAAGTTGATCTTATTTGATATGCCTATATAGCTTTTTTCCGCAAAATGTAGGTTAAGTTTATAGGCTATGCATCAACAATTGACCCTACGTCGTCCGGGTTAGGGTTTGGCCGGTGTAGGCCGTCATTGTAAATAAGAATTTGTTCTTAACTGACTTGCCTAGTTAAATAAAATAACGTCCTATTGGAAATATTCACTGCATTTTGTTGCCAAATATCATATCTATCATTTCAGATCATACAAAGTCGTGAATCGACAATAGTAATAGTCCAACCACTGTTCAATCCGTAACGCCCTACTTTGGGGCTTAGCAGAACCACGACTCGCATGGCTCATTGGGCTGCATTATATAAAACCCATACCCTAAAATAATAGACTGTGATATAGGATAGCTTTAGGACAACCTGGCCGTGCGTGTGTGTGTGTGTGTGTGTTTTGTGAATGTTCAGAATAAACTGTGAAGCAGGTGATATAGTCCTGTTGTAAGGCGGGGGAAAATATGGACGTTTTAGAAATGTAAAACTTAACTATTACATGACAACTAAGATTATGTCACCTTTTATGCTTCCTCTCAAGATTTAGAGGTTCATTAGGTTAATTATACTAACGATAATTACACAATAATATCAGGCTATTCACCATTATCATTAATTATAGGCCTAATGATCATGATGATGACAATACTCTTAATAATTAGCCAACATATATTGTTTATTTTTATTGCAAACTTCTAGCTACTCTTGTGTTTATTTGATGAAAGAATAAATCTTGATCAGCATTTTAATGTTAAAATAGATTTTAGGGATCTGATGTTTCCCCACAGGCCTTCAACTTTATAAATGTTAATTTATTTATTTACTTATACCTATATCTTTTTTTATTGTTTTCTTTTGGATGAACTTATGCCTATTGCAACACTAGACAAGTTTAGAAAAGTTGTTCTCAGTACTTCCATGCTATATTTTTCCCCACATCATTATACCGCCCATTATTATTGTTGTATCTGATGCTGTTTCATCAGGTCCTCGTGAGATCTTCAAAACCCATTGCACTTAAAACCAATTTGAACTGACATAAGAAAAATATATTGCTTTTGCAGATAAATATATTGTTAAAGTTTTAGCAGGATATTGTGCTATTTTAAAAGCCATATGAATGCTAGATTGGGAGTGTGCTAGGGCAGAGTCCTACTGCGAGGTCAGACTATTCGGTCATGGACCAAAACTTGGTGACGCAATTTTTTCCACCTTCCACATAAGGTAATTGTAGTTTTTCTTTAAAAAAACAAAAATAAAATCAACCAAAATAAAGAACAACGAATTGTGAAATACCCCATAACTTGGACCTGCCTATATAGACTCATAATTCAAATTGAATTATTGGCTGTCCAGAGAAAAAAATGCTGTGAAAATGGTGCGACCTATATACTGAATTGTATGACCATGTCCATATATTCATGTTTTCAATAGGCTATGACTTTGATCAAATGTGTATAGGACAACATGCTATTGGTTAAGGCTAGTAGCAGGACAATGGATAAACTCCCTACCGTAATACTGTATGTCCCTGTAATCCACAACACAGAGTTATAGCGGTGACTCTTATTTAATATCTCATCTCTTATCTGGGCAGACTACCTGCTATACACACTCATATTTACAGAAGCAAATACATGTTTCTCCCATTTAGCAGTGCTTGTCTAAAGCCATAGTCATGGGCGAACTTTGATGAGCTACGACACTGTGTCTCGTATTGCAATTCGTCTACCCCAGGAGTAGAAAGTAATACGGCCACTTTTAGGATTGTTCATTTTAGGGGGGATAATTTGGCCAGAATGTATGTGATATTGTAGGCCTATTGGCTTGATTTGAAGAGGGATTCTTGCACCAACGGATCAGTGTATTTTCTCAGTGTAAGTTATCTTTGAGCAGTGAGTGCGCAGCATAAAATGAAAGAAAGGCTTGGTAGGCCTAAATTTAGCCTATGTGTGCGGGAGCGCGTGCGTGTGTGAATAGGCGGCAGTGGTGAGTCTGGCTGCGTGACGCGCGGTAGTTTCTCTCCCTGCCAGGGCGCCGGGAGGCGGTGGTATTTTTAGCCGGTGGCAGGGAGGCCTTGCCCGGAGAGGCCAGGGCAGTAGCCCCGCTGGGAGGAGCAGAGGTTTGTGAGCGATGGTACCTTTCAGGGGGTCTGGAAATGTGCTTACACATGCTCCCGCTTTAAAAATAGTGCTCCATCTCTTTCTCTCTCTCTCTGTGTGTGTGATATACCTATCTGCTGGATGGGAGGCCTGTAGGTTAGTGGTGCGCGGATCAGCTGTTTGTTCACCCGCATCTGCCCGCAATTGCTAATAACCCATCCGCATCCGCCCGACTATATGTGATAAAGTGAAAATCTGAGGTCCGCACCCAACCCTTACCCGCTAATATAGAAAATACGCTATAGGCTACAGTCAATGACGGCATAACGATTATTTTTTGACCGGGTGCAGGATTTTTTTTTTGCCTGATTTCGATATGTTTCTGCTTATAATTTCCGACATTTTGGTAGGCTATTTGTTAGTCAACTTGTCTGTAATTAGATACATGTATCTTCTATTTTGTCGTATGTTGCCCTAGAAGACTAAATACACCTTTGCTCAACAGAATAATGGAATAGGTCGATAGAATGGATGTTTCATTCTAGTTGACATCGGTAAAGTTTTTTCTTTCATCTTTCGCAGAGCAAATACGTTTAGTTAGGGACTGAGGGAAAAATACAATAACGCAAAAAAGTAAAGATTTTATGTGCAAAATGTCCAAATGACATCCGTTTGACCGGTTGTAAGGAAAAAGCAAGCTGTGAAAACGACCCAACGTGTTTCTGATAAGATTTCAGTTCGGCTTCGATGCATATTTTAAGTTGTTGAAATACTATCAGCTTTCATGATGCTTTTATGATTAATAAGACCGCACCTAGATGGTATCTAACTGAGCATTTAATTATCTCAAGATGCATAAATAAATAAGTAATATTTCTCCACTCCTGTTCCCAAGTCCAATTGTTGCCTTATTTTGGTGTATAATTTTACTGCAATAAATGCTTAATTCTACAGGAGTTATTATTGAGGCTATGTGAGAGGTTATAGACCTACAGTCAGTGTCCAGATTTCAGTTTCCATTCAACCCATCTGAACAGTAGGCTACAGTTCCCTTGACGTGCCATAGTCCTATTTGAACTCCCGTCTTGTGACTGTCGATTTTGCATAGCGCTTCACAAACATCACACATAACATAGTGTGTGTAGCAACACATAACATAGCCACTGCTATTATCCTATTTTTCCACTTCACCAAATCTTTTGCAAACATTACTTTTCTGGCCCCTCCCTTCTCTTTATTTTCAACTCTCCTTTTGCAGCTTTTGTCTTATTGAATGAAATGTACGTAAATTTTTTCTGCTAGCTCCCAAAAGCATTATTTGGCGATTGGCTGTGTAGGCTATTTGGTGAGCTACAGTTAAGCCCTAAAGTTTAGGCTTATACGCTAATACCAGATAGCCTAAAAGAAAAACCTCAATGAAGCGGACATAACCGCGGGGACTGTGGGTTATGAGTCAACTTGTAGGTATAGCAGTGTAAAGTGGTGGAGGTGATGTATAGGCGGTGTTTATAGGTTATCCAATATCTCACAATGTATGTGTTTATTAGAGAGACAGACTGTGTGTACATGCGTGTATGCAGCCACGTCACACGTGATACAAGTCAGTATTCGGCTTCCATCCATGCCTGAGGAAGTCGAGACAGGACAGCGCTCACTGTTGCCCCTAGAGCCTCTGGTGCCAAAGGTTGCATGTTCAAATCCAGCAATAAAAAGTTGTTTTAAGCCTATCTTAACCATTCAGAGTTAATACCTAACCTTCACTTCAAAATATAACGTTTGGAACAACTTCGAAATTTGACGTTTGAGAAACATGGATGCAAGTCTAATTCTGACGTGAGACTGTGAGCTAGTTGCATGCATGAGCTGTGAGAGGGGAACCAGCAGCAGCATCAGACACAGCGACACTCTGTGTGAATAATTCATGATGGGAGGAGAACATTTCACCCTGAACACACAGTCACAACCTGCAGATGTGCCTGGCTGCAGACAGACTACTGCAGACCCTTACACACATACACAACCGACAGTCATAACAGGCGTGTTCCCTACATTCTGTGGCAGTCTGGGCAGACTGATTTCTATATCATATTGATGTGTTCCTGCAGACACTGCTCACTGTGCATCCTGTCTGCCTACAACCCTGTGTACACCTTGCTGCAGAGCTGAAATCTTCAATAAAAGCTAATTCTCTACACCAGATGGAACTATTAGGCCTGTGGTTTTACTCTGTCTCTGTCTTTCCCGTATTGACTCACCTTACTGATCCAATGTTGTTTGCTCCCAGACCAGAGACCAGCAGTAGTCTACTCAGAAGACTGCTATTAATACTGTTCTTTACTGTTAGTTACCATAAAAAGTCTGTGCTTTCTGAAACACACTACGGCCGACTGACTGGGTAGTCACACTGACGAGAGAGTGTCTGTGTGAGTGTTCTGTGTGAGTGTCTGGGCATGTATTTGTGTGTGTGTGTTTGTGTGCATGTGGATCTTTGTGTGAGTGTGTGGGACTTTGGTGGTGATTTCCGGCCCATGCAGCTGGAGAGGCAGCTTCAGATAGAGCCATCTAATTTTCTGCTCTCAAATTCCCTCGCTTGGCTCAATTTGAGATGGGGCCTGGCTCGTTGAGAAATGTAAATTGGAACCAATGTAGCTGGATGCTGCACTGCTATAATCTGACAGCAGCAGATAGCTTTATTAGCTTTAATAGGAGTTTGTGTGTGCGTGCGGACCCTGTTTGGCTAGAATTTAGGTGAGCCTCAATTTTGTTGGCTTCAGTCTGGAATGTGCTAATAATCTTTATTTTCCTCTCCCCTCCTATACTCTCTCTTCTCCACTCTGCACTGTCCTCGATCCTGTGCAAACTGGAAAGGGAGGTAGAAAATCAATATAATTTCCTCTCCCAATTGGGAGCATGTTCAGAACTCCTCATAGAGCAGGGATCATAAACTAGCTTCAGCCGATTTTCTTCTTGAGTGGATGGTCGGGGGCTGGAACAGAATTATAATTCATTTGTAGACCTCAAGAAGCCCAAACAGATATAATGTTTGACTAAAACATAATCATTTCAAACCTTGCTTATATTTGTATACAATCAGATGTGTCTCTCTGTTATGCGCAGGAATACCTGGGAACAGATTTCCAAAATTAGTATAATTTTGAGCAGATTTCCTGGTGTTTTTATGTCCAACAATGCTTGTAAAACATTTTTTCCCCCCGAAAACTTGGGGCGCCAAATAAAACCACCTGCGGACAGCCAGTTGAGGAACCCTGCCATAGAGACTGACACAGATCTTCACTCTCCTCTCAAACACTTGTTAGTCAGCATATCTGATCCCAGCCTCCCTAGAAAACACAGATCTTCACTCTCCTCTCAAACACTTGTTAGTCAGCATATCTGATCCCAGCCTCCCTAGAAAACACAGATCTTCGCTCTCCTCTCAAACACTTGTTAGTCAGCATATCTGATCCCAGCCTCCCTAGAAAACACAGATATTGAAGGAAGATTGAATCAAGATTAAATTAGCTATTTCCCTGCTTTGTTGTTGCACTAGCGGCACTGCAGCCCACCAGAGGCCCTGTGTCACAGCTCTTATCATACTGTTCTGTCTTAGTAATTATAAAACGGGTTGTTTGGATTCTGGATGCTGATTGGGAGAGCAGCATTCCAAGCCGTGCTGTATTAGCCGACATAGGTCCACCTATACTATATATACAAAAGTTTGTGGAGACCCCTTCTATTTCAGCCACACCTGTTGTCATGGGATGCCACTTTTACAACATGTCAGTTTGTCAAATTTCTGCCCTGCTATAGCTGCCCTGGTCAACTGTAAGTGCTTTTATTGTGAAGTGGAAATGTTTAGGAGCAACAACGGCTCAAATGCGAAGTGGTAAGTCACACAAGCTCACAGAACGGGACTGACGAGTGCTGAAGCGCTTAAAAAGTATCTGTCCTCGGTTGCAACAATCACTACTGAGTTCCAAACTGCCTCTGGAAGCAACGTTAGCACAAAAACTGTTCGTCGGGAGCTTCATGAAATGGGCTTCCATGGCCAGGCAGCCTCACACAAGCCTAAGATCACAATGCAAAATGCCAACTGTCGGCTAGAGTGGTGTAAAGCTCTCCACCATTAAACTCTGGAGCAGTGGAAATGCGTTCAATCACGCTACACAATCTGGCAGTCCGACGGACGAATCTGTGTTTGACGGATGTCAGGAGAACGCTACCTGCCCAAATGCATAGTGCCAACTGTAAAGTTGAGCTCCTGTGTGGGTCCTGAGTAAAAAAAAGATACATAAAGATAACACAAACAAAAATAAAGTTTGGTGGAGGAGGAATAATTCTCGGGCTGTTTTTCATGGTTCGGGGTAGGCCCCTTAGTTCCAGTGAAGGGAAATCTTAACGCTACAGCATACAATGACATTCTAGACAATTCTGTGCTTCCATCTTTGTGGCAACAGTTTGGGGGAGGCCCTTTCCTGTTTCAGCATGACAATGCCCCTGTGCACAAAGTGAGGTCCATACAGAAATGGTTTGTCGAGATCGTTGTGGAAGAGCTTGACTGGCCTGCACATAGTCCTGACCTCAACCCCATCGAACACCTTTGGGATGAAGTGGAACGGTGACTGCAAGCCAGGCCTAATCCCCCTACATCAGTGCCTGACCTCACTAATGCTCTTGTGGCTGAATGGAAGCAAGTCCCCACAACAATGTTCCAACATCTAGTGGAAAGCCTTCCCAGAAGAGTGGAGGCTGTTATAGCAGCAAAGGGGTAACCAACTCCATATTAATGCCCATGATTTTTGAATGAGATGTTCGTCGAGCAGGTGTCCACACACTTTTGGTCATGTACTGTATGTCTGATAACACTCACACCATTCAGATCACACAATCTAACCATAGCTCTCGATGACCGTTAGACAGAAGTTTAAATTAATTAACAACTAAAGAATTAATTGAAAGCTAGAATTTGTGAAATAATATAATAATTTCCATATTTACAATGTAATAATGAATGTTGTACATATGTACAGTAAGAGCCCATGAATTATCTGAAAACCTAAAGAAGCCATTATAAAGCTTAGAACATGAGAGTTACAGGTTGACAGGGATTGTAGATCCAAAGATTGGTAACAGCATATGTGGTTTCCTGACCGTACAGTACATGTGTATCAGTACTATACAACTCAGAGGAGGGACAGTTCACACAACTGTAGCAGTGACTCAACAGCCTTCCAGGTCGCCTCAGACCAGAACATCTCTTGCTTTGGAGGACAGTGCAGCAGGCTGTCTCTGTTTTGGTTAGCTTTAGGAAGTCCTCAGAGGGAAACAGGCCTGGTGTGTGTGTCTATGTGTTCTAAGGAGTCCTGAGAATTGAGCAGCTGGGTAAATACTATCCTGGTAATGGCTCTTGACTAGAGGACCCAAGGCCAGGTTTAGAGAGAAAGGAGGATGAGGCTAATTAGACATCAGAAGGATAGTGATTCAAAATGTCCACAGTGGTGCCAGGACTACCTGCTTTCCCATAGTCACTTCCCGACACTCATCCCTGTTGTTATTCTCCTCCTCTCTACAGTGAACCTGTTGGACTCCAAAGCCAGCCAGGGGGAGCTGGGATGGATCTCCTACCCATCACACGGGGTGAGTAGTAGATACATGTCGTAGATACATGTCTCATGGTTTACACACGTCTTTACATTCTATCCTGTCTGTCAGCATTCTGTCCTGTCAGAAGATTTGTAGGTTTTAATGGTGCTTAGGACATTTCGAACAAACAATACAAGCTTATCTTCTTTTCTGTAATCCTATGAGCTAAATCAAGTGGGATTAACCTATCCATAGGTTAAGTATGTGATGGGCTCACCAAATGGGTGGATGGGGAGACAGATTGTGTTTTTTGGTCTTGTTAAAGAGGAGGAGGATCAGCTTGTAATATGGTTATAGATGTACATATAACATATATTATATATGTTATGTAATATGGTTTGGATTGTTGGGAAAACAGAACAACAACACATGTTAATAAAGCCCTAACTAGCATCGTAGTACAACAAAGGAATCAAACCTTATTAACTTAGTAGTACGGCTGGGTGATGTGGCCAAAATATCATATCAGAGTATTTTTCCATATTTTGGACAGTATGATGGTATTTTATGTTTTTGAATAATAAAAGTTGTACATGTGCTTGATGAGTAGTGAGTGACCCTACTGTGGCAACACATACATTCTTAGTGATGTCAATGGATCTTTCTCCATTCTGATTGTTTTATACTGTTCAATTCAACTTCAACCAAAAATTATTTCCTGCATTTCCATCAGTTTCTGACTCAGTACATTTATTAGCTAGCTAGCCTGCTAACTAGTGATTAGCGTTAGCGGCTAACACGATTTAGCTAAAACTTGCTAAGAAAAGACAAACTAGCTGTTTGCAGATGTAAGAAACAGAAAATGTGCTTGTGGATTTATATTAAGAAGCAAGAGGAAACATTGTTGTCATCAACATGGTTGCATGTGCTCCATTCACCATGCAGACTGAACGCAAGTGTCTCGTTGTCATCAACAACAAATGCGCTGCTTGAGTGGCAAGGGGCGGGGCTATGTCTGTGTGGAAAGTGGCATGGAGAGAGAGAGCGGAGAGGGATGACTCAAGTAGTGGTGTAAGTTATAAAAATGGACGTTACACACAGCATATCACATTTAAGAAACCAAACATTCAAATATCGTTATAGAAGGTAAAGTAAAAACCAAAACCGGTCTGTGCATCAATACCGGTATATAGTAAAATACGGTATACCGCCCAGCCCTACTTAGTAGTACAACAAAGCAATCAAACCTTACTAACCTAGCATTACAACACAGAGATCAAACCTTACTAACCTGGTATTACAACACAGAGATCAAACCTTACTAACTTAGTATTGCAACACAGAGATCAACCCTTACTAACCTAGTATTACAACACAGAGATCAAACCTTACTAACTCAGTAGTACAACAAAACAATCAAACCTTACTAACCTAGTATTACAACACAGAGATCAAACCTTACTAACCTAGCATTACAACACAGAGATCAAACCTTACTAACTCAGTAGTACAACAAAACAATCAAACCTTACTAACCTAGCATTACAACACAGAGATCAAACCTTACTAACCTAGCATTACAACACAGAGATCAAACCTTACTAACCTAGCATTACAACACAGAGATCAAACCTTACTAACCTAGCATTACAACACAGAGATCAAACCTTACTAACCTAGCATTACAACACAGAGATCAAACCTTACTAACCTTGCATTACAACACAGAGATCAACCCTAACTAACCTAGTATTACAACACAGAGATCAAACCTTACTAACTCAAGAGTACAACAAAACAATAAAACCTTACTAACCTAGCATTACAACACAGAGATCAAACCTTACTAACCTAGCATTACAACACAGAGATCAAACCTTACTAACCTAGCATTACAACACAGAGATCAACCCTAACTAACCTAGTATTACAACACAGAGATCAAACCTTACTAACCTAGTATTACAACACAGAGATCAAACCTTACTAACTCAGTAGTACAACAAAACAATCAAACCTTACTAACCTAGCATTACAACACAGAGATCAAACCTTACTAACCTAGCATTACAACACAGAGATCAAACCTTACTAACCTAGCATTACAACACAGAGATCAACCCTTACTAATCTAGTATTACAACACAGAGATCAACCCTTACTAACCTAGTATTACAACACAGAGATCAAACCTTACTAACCTAGTATTACAACACAGAGATCAACCCTTACTAACCTAGTATTACAACACAGATATCAACCCTTACTAACCTAGTATTACAACACAGAGATCAACCCTAACTAACCTTGTATTACAACACAGAGATCAAACCTTACTAACCTAGCATTACAACACAGAGATCAACCCTAACTAACCTAGTATTACAACACAGAGATCAACCCTAACTAACCTAGTATTACAACACAGAGATCAAACCTTACTAACTCAAGAGTACAACAAAACAATAAAACCTTACTAACCTAGCATTACAACACAGAGATCAAACCGTACTAACCTAGCATTACAACACAGAGATCAACCCTTACTAATCTAGTATTACAACACAGAGATCAACCCTTACTAACCTAGTATTACAACACAGATATCAACCCTTACTAACCTAGTATTACAACACAGAGATCAAACCTTACTAACTCAGTAGTACAACAAAACAATCAAACCTTACTAACCTAGTATTACAACACAGAGATCAACCCTTACTAACTCAGTAGTACAACAAAACAATCAAACCTTACTAACCTAGTATTACAACACAGAGATCAAACCTTACTAACTCAAGAGTACAACAAAACAATAAAACCTTACTAACCTAGCATTACAACACAGAGATCAACCCTAACTAACCTAGTATTACAACACAGAGATCAACCCTTACTAACCTAGCATTACAACACAGAGATCAACCCTAACTAACCAAGTATTACAACACAGAGATCAAACCTTACTAACTCAGTAGTACAACAAAACAATCAAAACACAAAACTGCATGACTTCCTTCCCTTCCCTATTCTACCTACTTCCTCCTGTGTCTCTACCAATGCCACGGCCTAAGTCTGCGTATGTGTGTGTGTGTGATTCTGTGTGTTGGTCTACTGTGTTTATTTGTCTACCCGTTATAGTACTGGCCTCATGGGCTGCAGCAGCCAATTTCTCCTCTGAACTTTATTAAGTGTTGGCTGGCTGGAGCTGAAGGTAATCCGCTCATTTGTTCTATAGAGCTGCCAGCCCTGGTTTCCCCCAGCTATATATTAACTACCGGCACTATAAAACCTAGAGGTTATTTTGTAAGGTTGAACCAAACACACTTACAGAACACTGACTTTTAATGTTTCATGCTTATTTTGGACTGGGTTTGAAGCCAGGTTTGGGTAATTGACATAACCTTTGAGAGTGGGAATTCCTCTATGTAAAGTTAGAAAGATTCAGAACAGATTGAAAATACAGTGAGTGGGTTGAACTAAGGTACGGTACGTAGATACACTACTGAATAACTCTGCAGAAACCACTGCCTGCTGTGGTCTTGAACGGTGAGAGAGAGGGGGGTGAAGAGAAAGAGAGGGGGAAGGAGAGTGTGCTGGATGAAAAGAGAGGGGGAGCGAGAGAGTGCTGATGATCACGTCCTCAAGGTGAATCATGGGTAATTACTCATGTCGTTGGCTGACGGCGGCTGATAAGCATTCTGTCCTGAGAGCCAGTCCCTCTGAAATGATTTCTCAAAATACGGTGGCATGGGGCCACACACACACAGACACACAGACACACACACACACACACACACACACACACACACACACACACACACACACACACACACACACACACACACACACACACACACACACACACACACACACACACACACACACACACACACACACACACACACACATTGATGGTGACAGATGGGCTCCTGGTCTGTAAGCAAAGTGCTCCGGTGTTACAGCACAAACAGCACCCTAACCCCACTGTGCACCCTAACCCCACTGTGCACCCTAACCGCACTGTGCACCCTAACCCCACTGTGCACCCTAACCCCACTGTGCACCCTAACCCCACTGTGCACCCTAACCCCACTGTGCACCCTAACCCCACTGTGCACCCTAACCCCGCTGTGCACCCTAACCCCACTGTGCACCCTAACCCCACTGTGCACCCTAACCCCACTGTGCACCCTAACCCCACTGTGCACCCTAACCCCACTGTGCACCCTAGCCCCACTGTGCACCCTAACCGCACTGTGCACCCTAACCCCACTATGCACCCTAACCCCGCTGTGCACCCTAACCCCGCTGTGCACCCTAACCCCGCTGTGCACCCTAACCCCGCTGTGCACCCTAACCCCACTGTGCACCCTAGCCTCGTTCTAATTCAGTCATAGCCGTGGGGGGGGGGGGGGGGGGGGGGGGGGGTGTCACGGTCACTCTGGTGTTGATTAGGAGTTCTTGATGACTCATTGTAGATTAAGATGTGGACGACCTCATCATCATGATGCCCTCAGCAGGCCTATGTTTCACATCTTTGGAAGGAGAAATCCCTAACAATTTACCCCCACCAATTTACAGATATATTCCACATTGTCTGAGGAACCAGAGGAGGAACTCATCTCCCACTGAATATCATGTCTGGACTAATGAGAAACTCTATATGGTGCTGGGAGCCTGAGGTCTGGGCCTGCAAAGACATGTACACACTATGCACTCTTGGCATCGCCTCATCCAATCCCAGAGAGACACACTACATTACTGCTCACTAGTCCAGAGCCTAATGGCACAGCTCTTTTGGCCAGCGTCCACCACTCCTCAGTCTCCATGTATTGTAATACCCAAACTCACTTAGTCACCATAGCACCATATTCCCCCAAATACAAACTGACTGACTGACTAACTGACTGACTGACTGACTGAGTGAGAGGCCCCCAGCTGCACTGGGAGAGAAGAGAAAAGCCTGTCCATAAACGAGAGATTAGCACATGGTGAGGCCTGGAGAGGGCCTGCTATAGAGGGGGACTGTAGGGGGATGGGGGGTGGGGGGTGGGTGGTGGTAGGTAGTGTTATGGTTTTTCTCTGGTCAAAACTGTGATGAAAATCTTCTGAGTTCTGTCATGGTGACCCAGATCAGGAAACTAAAGCTGCTCTGCACTTGTCTTTTCTCTGGTTACTGTGGGAATGGAGAGAATTAAGAGTGAAAAATAAGTAAACAAATGACTTGTCTCAATCAAGCAGCTGAACTGGACTCCTTATTGGACATTAGTCAGATCAATGAAGCTTCAGGTTTCACCACTGACCTTCTCTGTTGGGTCACAGCCATCGATATCAGGTGTCCGGCTCCATTACATTTCTAAACCCTGAATACATTGATTCAAACTGTAAATAATATACATTGTTTCAATTTTATGTTCAGAAAATACCTTAGATGGTTGAAAACAAGGAAACAACTAAATTAAATGTGTCATTGGACTGAAGCTGTGTCCCTCAGGCCTTTGAAGTGGCCTGGGAAGCCCGCTTCTTGGTCAAGAGTGTCTGATCATTAGGTGGACCCCCGTGACCTGGGGACAGGTGTCAGAGTTCAGGGGTAGGGTCTGAATGTTGTTTTATATCAATTAGTGTGAGAGAGTTGTGCTGACATATAGAAAAGTGGTGTTGCTAGTTTTAGACCCCTACTACTGCCTAACACTGGCCTGATAGAGTACATTCTGTCTGTCAATCTGTCACTTTCTCTCTCTCTCTGTGTGTTTCTCTCTGGAGCACACACACTCTTTCTCTCTGACCTTTTGTCTCTCTTTCCCTCCTCCCACTCTCTCCCTTTAATAATGGAAACCCAGTAACTGTAATTCTGACCTCACAGGCATTTCAATTAAGAGGACGAGTATGGAAACTGAGAAACTTGTGTGTGAGAGTGGATGCACTTGTACGTGTGAGTGTGTGTCTGTGAGTGTGTGTCTGTGTGTGTGTGTTGTGAGTGTGTGTTGTGAGTGTGTGTCTGTGAAGGCTAAATCACAGGGGTCATGTATATGATACTACCACAGGGCTGTAGAAATGTCAGTCTTTTCTAACTAATGTAATTCCACTGTAACGTGATCAGGAGAAGGATTATAAGGTTATTACATATCCCCCTCTCTGAAACACCAGCTCTCCTCTCTCACTACCCTGCTGCCAGAGACTCAGCTAGCTGGCAGCTTGTGTGTGTGTGTGAGCATGCTTGTTGGCCTGCCTTCATAGCCAGTGCACACTGGGGAGTCGTGTTAGGGCTTTGCCAACTGCTGGTTCAACCGTTTCATTTCTCTCTCTCCTCTTTCCCCCTTTTTCTAACCCCCCTCTCTCTATCCCCTCTCCCCCTCCTTGTTGGTGTCAGTGCTGTAAAGAGATAGTTATACAAGCCCAATGTCATCATCACAGCTAGAGAGGATCGAGAGGCTGTACAGTTGAGAGATGACGTCTCATGCTGTGCATGTGTGTGTGTGTGTGTGTCAAAGACATGCAGAAAGAGAGGGAGAAAGAGAGGGAGAAAGAGAGGGAGAAAGTAAAAAGGAGAAAGGAATAGTGGAAAGGAGCGAGGGAAAGGTGAAGTTTGTCATAATGATGTCATGTATGGCAGGGGATGGTCCATGCAATATGTTATTCTGCAGTGTATGATCTGCACATCGTAGAATAACTTTCATTTGTTTTGTCAGCAGTGGTTTAAAGCACAGTCATTCTCTGGAATGGGATGGTACACACGCACGCACGCACGCACGCACGCACGCACGCACGCACGCACGCACGCACGCACGCACGCACGCACGCACGCACGCACACACACACACACACACACACACACACACACACACACACACACACACACACACACACACACACATTGCATATCTCAGTTACTCTGAGCTCACACCTGGGTTTCATTTCTAACCTCTGCTTCCACTGCCCCTCTCTAACCGCGCTGGCAAGCCTGTGTGTGTGGGGGATCCTCTTCCAGTGTTTGTGGATCACAGAGAACTTATACAAAGACAGCATTAGTGGAACGAGCCAGCACTAACAATTACATTTTATATATTTCAATGTGCATCATATCGCTCTACATGAAGACACATGAACTCGTAATAGTATAAACCCTGTTCCCTAGATCCAACAGTCATCTCCTTTCAAAGTGAGAGAGAGAGAGAGGTTTGTTCGTACCCTTGTTCGTACCCTTGCTAAAAGTCTGTGGAAGGACGACAAAGAATCCCCTCTAATGCTGGAAAGAGACTTCCATATGTAGAAGATGTGTGTGAAAATAATACCTGGCTTCAACAGCTGCAATCAGAGAGAGAGAGGGAGTGTGGAGAAAGGATGATGTTGACAGAGCAAGCGAAATGGGGGACGGTTAAAATAAGAGACATTATGAATGCTGTTGGTTGCCAAGTAAATCACTATTATTGTAATAGAAAACACACTCTGTTCATCATTAAAATGAAGTTCCACTTACCCAGAGCAGACCGCTGTGTGTAGGAGAGACTCATTCATTCAGCCATTCATGACTGATGGAGAATAATGTCATTTAAAGCCATGCAATTTAATAAGTGTCACTTTAGCCACAATAATAACCATTGTTCAAGTGTTTCCCTATTCATCACAGCTTTGATTAAAAGTTTAACCGTTGGGACAGGGAGACTAAACTACATGATGTATGATTATCCTGGTGTGTTTAGAATAAAGAATTGGAATGACATTCTTTCTCTCTCCCCCTTTCTTTCCTCCCCCCTCCATCTCTCTCTTCTCAGTGGGAGGAGATCAGCGGAGTAGACGAGCACTACACTCCCATCAGGACCTTCCAGGTGTGTAACGTGATGGAGTACAGTCAGAACAACTGGCTGAGGACCAACTGGATCCCCCGCCAGTCGGCCAAGAAGATCTACGTGGAGCTAAAGTTCACCCTGAGAGACTGTAACTCCATCCCCCTGGTCCTGGGGACCTGCAAGGAGACCTTCAACCTGCTGTACCTGGAGACGGATGAGGACCAGGGCAGCCGCTTCAGAGAACACCAGTTCTCCAAGATCGACACCATCGCTGCAGATGAGAGCTTCACTCAAATGGACCTGGGGGACCGCATTCTGAAGCTCAACACGGAGGTCCGGGAGGTGGGGCCTCTTACCAAGAAGGGCTTCTACCTGGCGTTCCAGGACGTGGGAGCGTGTGTGGCCCTGGTGTCAGTCAGGGTGTACTTTAAGCTGTGCCCGTTCATCGTTAGGAACCTGGCCTCATTCCCTGACACGGTGCCCATGGACTCTCATTCATTGGTGGAGGTGAAGGGCTCGTGTGTCAATCACTCCAAGGAGCAGGAGCCACCACGTATGTACTGTAGTACAGAGGGAGAGTGGCTAGTGCCCATAGGGAAGTGTCTGTGTAACGTCGGCTATGAGGAGAGAGGGAGCTCCTGCCAAGGTACGACAGTCATACTACTCCCTGTACTTATATTTAGTTCTGTATTTATTTCTTTATTTTGCCCTCTGGTTTCTTCTCCCCCTCTCTCTTCCCACCTCTCTTTTTTATTTCTTATTTTATCTCCCTTTCACCTCCCTACCTCTCCATCGCTGAAATATACATTCCTAGTCGATACTCAACACTGGCTCTGAGTGTACACAGTACCTTGTAATGTTTTGAAAGCACGGTTTCAGCTGTGGTAAAGTTCTGATCTATTACACAGATACACACACCTCATACCTGTCGGCCATTTCTGGCCTTTGCTCTAACCACTAGAAACCCAGTATGTGTGTGTATGAGGGTTGGGTGAGGAGTTCTGTGTGTATGGTAGAGGGCCCAGCTTACAGTAGTTATATCTGTGAGCTCCTTCTCTCTCACCTCATCAGGATGAAGGAAGGACCAGTTTTCTGTGTGTATGTCTGCTGTTGGAGGCCATGGAGAGAGGGGGATATCAGAGGAATGGGTGTGTGCTGCTGAGGGCTGGGACATGATAGGGATCTGGGCTGGTGTTTTGGGTGTTTTGACATGGGCGGAGGGCTGGGAAATAGGCCTGGAGAAGATTATGTTATATGATATTGTGTGTGCAAAGATATGGTGATATGATGAGATGGTGTGTGTAAGGGGAACTTTTTGTTCCAATGGGAGCACTGTGCCGAGAGAAATGATTACAGCTCAGAAAGTCAAGAGACCATCTACTCCTCTTTTCAGATGGGAATGTTTTCTGTGTTGATCGCTGTGTGAAGATATTGATCCACTCTCTGTGCATTCACTATTCTATGGAGGAGTGTGTGGAAGGATGAATGAGTCATGTTGAATTAAAGATCAAAGGTAATCTCCCAGGTCAAGTTCTGGTGTCAAGGGTAAGAAAGAAAGAAGACCATTTCCTTCCTGTCTCGTTCTCTGGAGAGAAACAAGTGAAAGAAAGACAGACAAATGGTATTGTGAGGCAACTTTTCCTCCTCTCTCGGTCTCTGGGTCTCTGTCGCGCTCTCTCTGTCTCTCTCTCTGTCTCTGTCTTTCTCTCTCTGTGTCTCTCTCTCTGTCTCTCTCTCTGTCTCTGTCTCTCTCTGTGTCTCTCTCTCTCTGTCTCTCTCTCTCTCTCTGTCTCTCTCTCTCTCTCTCTCTCTCTGTGTCTCTCTCTGTCTCTCTCTCTCTCTGTCTCTCTCTCTCTCTCTCTCTCTCTCTCTGTCTCTCTGTCTCTCTCTCTCTCTGTCTCTCTCTCTCTGTCTCTGTATCTGTCTCTCTCTCCTGTCAGTGTGAGTAGTGTGAATGTTTGGGTGTATTTGACAATCTCTTATTAGTTTCACTGACGGCTAATGGAGTCTAATAAGGGCTTATGTTACGCCGGTTATGACAGCTGCACTGTGACTCACACACACACACACAACCACACACACACATACACACACACACACACACACACACACACACACACACACACACACATACACAGCCCCCGTGTACAGCGACAGCGAGAAGCCCAGTGCGCAGCTCGGCCCCCAGTGTTAACAGACAGATGAGTGTTGAGGGGCCAGTGTAGCGTGCGGTGGGTAACAGAGTGGCTACGCTAACACCGTGATATGTTTAGGTTTCCAGAACTACTTCTCCTATCTGTGTGTGTTTTTGTAACTCTGAGTCAGATGTAGAGAAAGACTTTGCTTCACTGAATATTTCATGGAATGTGTTTTCTTTGAGAAGTGACGCAGCATTTTCTATTTGTCTTTGCAGGGTGTGTGTGTGTTTGTACTGCGTGCCTGTGTATGTTTATATTTTTGTTTTATACTTTTTTTGTTGGTCGGTGTAGGTTTGTATAGGCCTCAACGAGTATTTTATTTGTTTATTAGGATCCCCATTAGCTTTTGCAGAAGCAGCAGCTACTCTTCCTGGGGTCTTCAAAAAAACACAAAACATGACAAGTAACAAAACACTGATACATTGATAGACAAGGAAAGTCACACAAATGTAAAATACATGATATACAAACAATGTAACAAAAAAAATTACAAAAAATACAATACAAAAATAATGTGTGTGTCTGTGTGTGTCTGTGTGTGTCTGTGTCATAGACCCTGCCGTTCCATGAGTTGTTTTTTAAAGGTAATTTAGCTGTTTGCTTGGGTAATTGGAGATGTCCATGCGATCATTGCTCTGTATAAAACTGTGCATTTCCGTGAATTCGTTTCGGACTTGGGGACTGTGAAGAAACCCCTGGTGGCATGTCTTGTGGGGTATGTATAGGTGTCTGAAGAGACCCCTGGTGGCATTTCTTGTGGGGTATGTCTAGGTGTCTGAAGAGACCCCTGGTGGCATGTCTTGTGGGGTATGTATCGGTGTCTGAAGAGACCCCTGGTGGCATGTCTTGTGGGGTATGTATAGGTGTCTGAAGAGACCCCTGGTGGCATGTCTTGTGGGGTATGTATAGGTGTCTGAAGAGACCCCTGGTGGCATGTCTTGTGGGGTATATATGGGTGTCTGAGTTTAATGTTATTTGATTATGCAGACACTCTGGAATTTTTGTCACAATAATATTTATCATACAAACTAGGAGAAGCAGTTAATCTCTTGTCAATCCTCAACCAGGAAAGACTGGCATTCATGTTGTTGATGTTAGTTCGGCATGTGCAGTTAAAGGCATGCTGCTCTGTTTTGAGACAGCTGCAGATTTGCTAGGTCTTTCTTTGTCTTTCTTCTTGGTCATATTACCAGACAGTAATCAAGATGGGACAAGACCAGCGCCTGAACAACTAGTACAGTTGATTTTTGTGTCATCGTTTTAAAACAGACATACCCCTCCCCATCTTCACAGCAACTTTGTCAATATGACTTGCCCATGACAATTGACCATCCAATATTTTACCTAGGTTTAGATGTATTTAAGATCAGTTTATTATTAATCATCCATTCTGATACTGACTGTAACTCATTATTTAGAATTTCAGTGAACTCCCTGGCTTTGGGTGCTGACGTGTAGTCCGCATGCATAGTCATTCTAGCTTTGTGTAAGACCAGTGACAAATTATTTGTACAAAATAGAGAAGAGTAACACCCAAGGTAACCGCTCTGAGGGACATAGCAATGTACATATCTGATGTTAGGGAAGCTTCCATTGAAGAACACTCTCTGGGTTCTATTGGATAAATAACTCTCCAGCCATGTGATAGCAGGTTATGTAAAGCCATAGCAAGTGAGTTTCTTCAATAACAATTTATGATCAATAACATCAAAAGCTGCACTAAAATCTAACAATACAGCTACAAATATCATCGTATTATCCATTTATTTTAACCAATCATCAGTCATCTGAGTCAGTGCAGTACAAGTTGAGTTCCCTTCTCTATATGCATGCTGAAAGTAATTAGTTAACTTATTCTCTGAAAAATAGCATTGTATTTGGTCAAGCACAATCCTATCTATCAGTTTACTAAGAACAGGCAGCCAACTGATTGGGCGGCTGTTAGAGCAAAGGGTGCTTTACTATTTTTAGGCAGTGGAATGACTTTAGCTTCCTTCCACGACTGTGGACACACACTCCTTTAGGCTTTGGTTAAAGATATAGCAAATAGGGGTGGCAATACAGTCTGCTACCGTTCTCAATAGTTTCCCATCAAGGTTGTCTATACCTGGTGGCTTATCATTATTGATGGATAACAATGGTTTTACACCTCTCCCACACTAACTTGACCAAATTCAAAACAGCAATTCTTCTCTTTCATTATTAGATCTTTTATACAAAAATATGATGGTTCATTGTTCAATGTTGACATTTCACTTCTGA
>NW_024061239.1:87500-102500 GCF_016432855.1 Salvelinus namaycush
GGCTATATGTTTTGATTTTTAAAACATTCTAAGGCTGCATGATGCGACTCAAATTATGATTTAAAAAAAGTTGCATTAAAGGCATGAGCTCCGCTTAGTTTTTTTTGCAGGCTGTGCACACTTTATCAGTCTCTCTTTCACAATTTGACAAGTACCTGATAATGCCTCGAATTTCCTGGCTGCATCCCCTTTGTGTGGCCGTAATGCCCCCTAAAAAAATCCATGCCTTTTGCGGCCAGTGGCCGTTGTGCCCTTGGGCTGAATATAGTAATTATAATTCCCTTCTCCCGGCTGCGTGCGAAGCACCTCTCACTCACATGGCTCTCCGTCACATGATCAGGTCTTTCTCACAGACTACAAGTGAAGACAGACACATTGGGGACACAACTGGGCGCGTCCTTATCCAATTCCAAGGTGCATATTGAAGATATTGGAAGAACTGTCCACATTTACTTTTTGTCAGCCAACAAGATGAGTAGGCCTAACAAACAGTAAAACACTAGCCTATGTCAGTCTACTATCCCCCATAGTACCAAAGTTGACCTATTCTATTCTGTGCAACAACAACAAATATTCCAACGTAGTCTGCAACAGTTGTGGGATGCGATAGATCCCAAATTAATACAACCACTAGCATAAAAAAAACTGTTTTAAGCAAGGAGCCTGACGTAACAGAGCAGAACGTTTAGCTTAAAATGTTGATAAACTATTAGGCTATTTCTTCACATTATAAGCGCAGCAATGCGCACATGGTAGTAGGATATAAACGCGAATGTTCAATTAGCAGGAAAACACCATTCTCAAAAGTTACCACAAATGCGATTGTGCATGTAATCCTTTAATTATTAAGGTGCATTTTTATGGTGAAAATTATCTTCCCCAGACTTGAAACTCACAAGCTGCCTATAGATAACTGATGGGACCCTCCTCTTTTTAATAGAGGCCATCACTCAGTTTTCTCACACAATTGCATAGCCTATAGAAATGTTGCGCAACATGAGCTCATGGGCTCTCATGAAGTGTTTGATTAGATTTTCAATTACATTTGCATTGATGCCAAAGGGATTAGAGGGAAAATAGAGTACTGAGTACCAGGCAGTTAGCAAGTTTGGGAGGCTACTAATGACCAGCAGCAGCATCAGAGCTTTGAGAAGCCTAATTACCGTGACTAAATGGTCACGTGGAATTTGACTGCGTTCATGACTCGTGACCATCGGTGTGGCGGTAATACGGTCACCGTAACAGCCCTAGTAGTGACTGCCCGTTACTGCTTATCACTTATTAATCATCATTTATTCACATTAATTTACTTTAATAAAATATTTCAGTTGCGTATATTACATTTGTTTTTGTTTCATTCCAAGTCATCATCTCATCTCTATAGAGCTGTTGCCTATGCTGTCTGACAAAATCACTATTTTAGTAGTTCTTCAAAATAATAAGGCATATTTTATGACTTCTGAATTCCAACTATCAATCTTTTAGATCATGTACTTTCAGGTAGAGATACCTTGCGAAGCAACTGCTTTCTATCCCTCTCAATCGCAAGTTCTCTCTCCGGCCGTGTTCTTGAGGATCAAAACCACAATGTATCATGGGTCAATTGTGACTGACTGATCTACAAATTATGAGTGTTATTTATAATGCAAGGTGATTTGTAGATTAGTCAGTCAGCAGTCGCCTGCAGTCCTTTTGCTGCTCTTGAACACAGCCTCCACACAGACTGGACAAGTAGGCGCGCGCAATGGATTAGTAGTAAATGAACACGCTTCTGCACTACACTATGTAGTATATTGGCCTGTTGGAAAATACAGCTCCGACTACATCTCACAGTTCAGGCTTGATCTGATTCATCTCTAGAGAAACAGCCCATTGAGGAGAAAGAAAAAAACCTGAAATGGAATTTATAAAATTGAACTAACCTTGGTCAAAGAATTGTTTAAAAAACAAAAAAGTTCATGCCTAACACAGTGGACACAAAGACAGAAAATACACACATGAGCACACAAAGAGGTCTCACACTGTCCTTACTCATTCACGTGGCCTTTAGTTTGAAGGATACAGGCTCTGACATGTTTGTGTTGCATTGGAGGTACACCCACTCAAACACAAAGGGTTACTGATTGCCTCTGAGAAAACATAGGTAAACACACACACACAGATACAGAGCTACTGGTGCTTCTTCCATCCTCACCGAGGAGTGCTGAGGTGGACTGAAGCGGTTTCTGAATTGGTCTAAAGTAGGGCTGTGACGATACCAGTATCGCAATATTTTTTCCATGGCAACAATGAAAACGCGAAGCATATTCTTTGTTCCTTAAGAAACCTGCTGTATGTAAAATATTGTGTGCTTGGAAAATAAATAAATGTGACTGGATGAGAACATATTTTTTTTATTTTACCTTTGTTTAACTTGGCAAGTCAGTTAAGAACAAATTCTTATTTACAATGACGGCCTACCGGGGAACAGTGGGTTAACTGCCTTGTTCAGGGGCAGAACGAAAGATTTTTAACTTGTGAGCTCAGGGATTCAATCCAGCAACCTTTCGGTTACTGGCCCAACGCTCTAACCACTAGGCTACCTGCCGCCCCTAAACATAATGATGTTTATTTCCAACATTAGGGCTGTTTTTCTGAAGAAGTGAAAGTGAAATCCACCATGATACTAGTAACGAGTATCGTCATACTGGTATCATCTTGGTCGTAGCCTAAAGTGGTCAGAAATAGACTGTAATGGACTCACAGTTAGTGGTCTGCTGTGATCTTTGGTGGTCTAGTAGTGGACTGAAGCAGTCTGGAGTGACCAAATAGTCTGTAGCGGTCAGAATGATGCAGGTCTGGCTCAATAGCTCATGGTCCTATGGAATTATAGACTAACATGCCTGCCTGAATCGGTGTGTGTGTGTGTGTCTTTCTCTTTGTGTGAGAGAGAGTGACCAGAGGGGAAAACGATTAGCGAGAGGATGGGGAGTGATAGAACAAATGTGGCATTCAATCAACAAGCACACAGTCCTACTCGACCCCTCGCTCACTGTGTTTGTTGGTCCTGGTTATATAAGTGGTAGAACCTCTAGAAGCACAGGCATGTTAACACCAGTGATACAGTTTCTCTAGACTGAACTTCAGCCCAGTTTGTGTTTGCAGTAGAGTGTGTATTGTGGTTCAGTTTGTGCTTGCAGTAGAGTGTGTGTTGTGGTTCAGTTTGTGCTTGCAGTAGAGTGTTTTGTGGTTCAGTTTGTGTTTGCAGTAGAGTGTATTGTGGTTCAGTTTGTGTTTGCAGTAGAGTGTGTTGTGGTTCAGTTTGTGCTTGCAGTAGAGTGTGTGTCGTGGTTCAGTTTGTGCTTGCAGTAGAGTGTTTTGTGGTTCAGTTTGTGTTTGCAGTAGAGTGTATTGTGGTTCAGTTTGTGTTTGCAGTAGAGTGTGTTGTGGTTCAGTTTGTGTTTGCAGTAGAGTGTGTGTCGTGGTTCAGTTTGTGTTTGCAGTAGAGTGTGTTGTGGTTCAGTTTGTGTTTGCAGTAGAGTGTGTGTCGTGGTTCAGTTTGTGCTTGCAGTAGAGTGTGTGTTGTGGTTCAGTTTGTGCTTGCAGTAGAGTGTGTTGTGGTTCAGTTTGTGTTTGCAGTAGAGTGTGTATTGTGGTTCAGTTTGTGTTTGCAGTAGAGTGTGTTGTGGTTCAGTTTGTGTTTGCAGTAGAGTGTGTGTCGTGGTTCAGTTTGTGCTTGCAGTAGAGTGTGTGTTGTGGTTCAGTTTGTGCTTGCAGTAGAGTGTGTTGTGGTTCAGTTTGTGCTTGCAGTAGAGTGTGTTGTGGTTCAGTTTGTGCTTGCAGTAGAGTGTGTTGTGGTTCAGTTTGTGCTTGCAGTAGAGTGTGTGTTGTGGTTCAGTTTGTGCTTGCAGTAGAGTGTATTGTGGTTCAGTTTGTGCTTGCAGTAGAGTGTATATTGTGGTTCAGTTTGTGCTTGCAGTAGAGTGTGTTGTGGTTCAGTTTGTGCTTGCAGTAGAGTGTGTTGTGGTTCAGTTTGTGCTTGCAGTAGAGTGTTTTGTGGTTCAGTTTGTGTTTGCAGTAGAGTGTGTGTTGTGGTTCAGTTTGTGCTTGCAGTAGAGTGTGTTATGGTTCAGTTTGTGCTTGCAGTAGAGTGTGTTGTGGTTCAGTTTGTGCTTGCAGTAGAGTGTGTTATGGTTCAGTTTGTGTTTGCAGTAGAGTGTGTGTTGTGGTTCAGTTTGTGCTTGCAGTAGAGTGTGTTGTGGTTCAGTTTGTGCTTGCAGTAGAGTGTGTTGTGGTTCAGTTTGTGCTTGCAGTAGAGTGTGTTGTGGTTCAGTTTGTGCTTGCAGTAGAGTGTGTGTTGTGGTTCAGTTTGTGCTTGCAGTAGAGTGTGTTGTGGTTCAGTTTGTGCTTGCAGTAGAGTTTGTTGTGGTTCAGTTTGTGCTTGCAGTAGAGTGTGTTGTGGTTCAGTTTGTGCTTGCAGTAGAGTGTGTTGTGGTTCAGTTTGTGCTTGCAGTAGAGTGTGTGTTGTGGTTCAGTTTGTGCTTGCAGTAGAGTGTGTTGTGGTTCAGTTTGTGCTTGCAGTAGAGTGTGTTGTGGTTCAGTTTGTGCTTGCAGTAGAGTGTGTGTTGTGGTTCAGTTTGTGTTTGCAGTAGAGTGTGTTGTGGTTCAGTTTGTGCTTGCAGTAGAGTGTGTGTTGTGGTTCAGTTTGTGTTTGCAGTAGAGTGTGTTGTGGTTCAGTTTGTGCTTGCAGTAGAGTGTGTTGTGGTTCAGTTTGTGCTTGCAGTAGAGTGTGTTGTGGTTCAGTTTGTGCTTGCAGTAGAGTGTGTGTTGTGGTTCAGTTTGTGTTTGCAGTAGAGTGTGTTGTGGTTCAGTTTGTGCTTGCAGTAGAGTGTGTTGTGGTTGTTGCTAGCGCCTCCAACCTCCTCTGTCACCCTGGTTTAGTGCTGGGTCCATCTCCCCCTAACCCTCACTGCCCGGTGTCTTTTCTTGTGTAAGTGTGTGTGCATCTAACCTCTGCTGCCTCTGGGCTCTGTGTTGGCTGGCATTTACCCAGTGTGTCAGGCCCAGAGCTGGAGAGAGCATTTTGCCGTTGGAGGCAGTTATAATTCTGAGGATCCTTCAGTTTAGTCTCGCAGGGTCTCCTTAGCCAACATAACTTTTCACTAAGGCTTTTCTAGTCAGGAGCATAGTGGACGTTTGTCCTTGGGATTTGTTGGCCTATATAACCTGGACTGGTTACGGTTTGACACCTTAGCCAGGGCAAATATCCCTCTCACATACAATAACACACAGACACAAGGCTTAACCCCCGGGACTTCTGCCATTCCCAGGTTTACCAAAGCCCTTTCATCCTGGAATTATATTGTTCCTAAAGAGAGGTCAGCTCAGCTCCCACATGGAAGCTATCAGAAAGCCTGTGTCTCACCCTGTGCATGTGCTTGTGTGGTGTGTGCAGTGCGAACGTGCATTCCAGTTACTACATGCCAGTAACGAGGATACTGGTTCTCCTCCACGAATGTGCCTGACCCAGGGTTGTTTCTGTCGTAAAACCCCAGTTTGACTGTTTCTATGGACCTAGATTACTACACCATGGGCCTAATCACACAGAGAATATACTTAGATTACTCCACCTTTGGCCTGATCACACAGAGAATATACCTAGATTGCTGTCATGGGCCTGATCACACAGAGAATATATTTAGATTACTGCCATGGGCCTAACCACACAGAATATACCTAGATTACTGTCATGGGCCTGATCACACAGAATATACCTAGATTACTGCCATGGGCCTGATCACACAGAGAATATACCTAGATTACTGCCATGGGCCTAACCACACAGAATATACCTAGATTACTCCCATGGGCCTAACCACACAGAATATACCTAGATTACTGCCATGGGCCTAACCACACAGAATATACCTAGATTACTCCCATGGGCCTAACCACACAGAATATACCTAGATTACTCCCATGGGCCTAACCACACAGAATATACCTAGATTACTGCCATGGGCCTAACCACACAGAATATACCTAGATTACTGCCATGGGCCTAACCACACAGAATATACCTAGATTACTGCCATGGGCCTAACCACACAGAATATACCTAGATTACTGCCATGGGCCTAACCACACAGAATATACCTAGATTACTGCCATGGGCCTAACCACACAGAATATACCTAGATTACTCCAGCATGAGCCTGGATCAGAGCAGCAGTTTTTTACAGCTCAGGGTTCCACAAGTTCAAGTCTCCTGTCAAATACTCTCTCACAACCAGCTGGCAGGCAAGGCTTTTCACATACTCTGAGCCTGGTACCATTATAGTACCTAGTGCCTTAAGAGCTTTAGGTATACTCTGAGCCCTGTACCGTTAGGATACCTTGAACCTACAATGTCTGATGCCCCAGGACAACTCTCCATGGTATAAGTAAAGGAGACTGATTGATAGTGATCTGTGTCGGATCGATAACTATCCTCCAGCCATCACGTATGTACAACTCTGACTGTTGTTTTGAGACAGAGTTCAGATAAATCCCTCTCAGTGACTGTAGACTAAATCTGAATCTATTCTGCTGTGTGTGTGTGTGTGTGTGTGTGTGTGTGTGTGTGTGTGTGTGTGTGTGTGTGTGTGTGTGTGTGGTGTGTGTGTGTGTGTGTGTGTGTGTGTGTGTGTGTGTGTGTGTGTGTGTGTGTGTGTGTGTGTGCTTTTGAGGGGAATGCAGATGGCAAGAAGGCCAAAAACACAGAAAATAAACAACAGGCACAGAGGAATATAAAAACCCCTCCAGAGATATTTGACTTTTCAGAATGCTCTCAACCCCATTCTACTGAAGCAAACTAATTAAAGCATTTGCAGCCCACAGCAACAACACTGTCTCCAGTCTGCAGTGGCTGGGGGGCTCCAGAGGGAAAGAGAAGCTGTCTACAGTACATAACACAGAGTTCAGATCCAAAACGTAGAGATTTTATTAAAGACTCCATTCAACCAGTCTAACCCAAGAATACACCACTGGGAAGAGAAAACAGAACAATCGTCTCCAAACCACATCAGCGTGTGTGTGAGGGCTCCTGGCCTCCTGCCCCAGTGCTGTCTGTCTCCAGATCCTGCATGAGCCCCGTAAACCACAGGAGCGCCTATTCACTTCACCAAAGCCTGTTAGCTTTCCAACTGATCTCAGGTGATCTTCCAGAGGAGGCTGACAGGGCTTGGTGCTGGGCTTGGTGCTGGGCTTGGTGCTGGGCTTGGAGCTGGGCTTGGTGCTGGGCTTGGTGCTGGGCTTGGGTTGGTGCTGGGCTTGGTGCTGGGCTTGGTGCTGGGCTTGGTGCTGGGCTTGGGGCTGGGCTTGGTGCTGGGCTTGGTGCTGGGCTTGGTGCTGGGCTTGGGGCTGGGGCTGGCGCTGGGCTTGGGGCTGGGCTTGGTGCTGGGATTGGGGCTGGGCTTGGTGCTGGGCTTGGGGCTGGGATTGGGGCTGGGCTTGGGGCTGGGCTTGGGGCTGGGCTTGGGGCTGGGCTTGGGGCTGGGGATGGGCTTGGTGCTGGGCTTGGGGCTGGGGCTTGGGGCTGGGCTTGGTGCTGGGATTGGGGCTGGGCTTGGGGCTGGGCTTGGGGCTGGGATTGGGGCTTGGCTTGGGGCTGGGCTTGGGGCTGGGCTTGGTTCTAGACAGTGGGCCAAGTTCTACCTCTCTACTGCAGGCTCGGCTGCTCTGGTGCTGCTGACTTCAAAGCTGCTAACCACAGGCAAGGAATGCAGACCCAACACAGGAGAGGGTTGATGGAGGGGGGAGAAGGAGAAGGCTGGATGGGGGGAGTAGAGGGTAGAAGGAGAGGGATGGAGGGGTTCAAGATTGAAATGTAGGGGTGTTTGTTTGGGGGGGACCCCCAGTCCTGGGTGGGGGCGCAGGGTAGAGGGGGGGTGACAGAGATGGATGAGAGTGTTGTAGCTATGACAGCAGGACACAACCTCACACTCACCCAGAACAGGGGGAGACCGGCTCTATCTGATAAACACAGGGGAGGTAAGTGGGAGACAGGGGGAGGTAAGGGGGAGACAAGGGAGGCCTCTGTAGCTCTGATTGTCTGCTGTGTGATTTCTGACAGAACTCTTATTAATTAGTAGTCCATTGAGGGTGCAGGGCTTGTGAATCCTCCTCTGCCTGTATTTCCCCTGTGAGGCCTGTGTGGCTGCTGTGTGTTGCCTGTGTTTCTGGAACGTGGATGTGGATGTCTGGTTTGTAGAGAAATGTTGAGGTAAGCGACAAGCAGGAAATGTTGCTTAGCAATGTCCGTTTTAGGTTGGCGCTTCAACAACCATTAATCAGAATATGCAGCAGGGTTACAGATGGAGAGCTGAGAGCAGAAGTAACATTCTACAGTACTGTATCCCTCAGCTGACAATGTCAAACCCCACTTCCAACTCACTGCAGTTTGAGATATGTGTGTGTGAGTGTCCTTGTCCTTGCTGTGAGAAGTGTGCTGGTTGCATTGTTTGTCTCCTAAATCTTAAAATTAGGTCTGTAGGTAACGCTCCACTGGGATCTCTGTGTGAAAAGAACGTAGGCAGTGAGGTGGAGCCATGGGAGAGAGGGAGAAAGAGAAAGACATGATGACCTCCATAGTGAGAGGACGCATCTCTCCGTGTGACAGTGTGGTGGTATCACACACCCCACTCTGTCCAATCAGCAGGCGGGGGAAAATGTCACCGTCACGCTGAATTGTGGCGGAAGGGACAGATCACAGAATAAACGAGAGGAGAGACCTTTCCTTTTGTCTCCACCAGCCGGAAAACAAGTACGACCCAAGGATGCAGTTAGTTCCTCAGTACATGCATCACTCTGGGGAGAGCAGTGTGTGTGTGTGAGGGTGTGGAGTGTGCGTGTCCTCAGCTGATTAAAGCCGGTCAAGCCTCAGTGATCAGGCCTTTAGCCGTCTCTTCAGTCTGAATGCCAAACACAACAGAGCATGCCCAGACCAGCCATGTGTAGAGACTGGTCAACCTGAGGAAAGAGGGATGAAGGAGGAGAGATCTGGGGAAGAGGGGATGGAGGAGGAGAGATCTGGGGAAGAGGGGATGGAGGAGGAGAGATCTGGGGAAGAAAAGATGGAGGAATGGTGGAGGAGAGACCTGAGGAAGACAAGAACCAAGCTCTCTCTCTCTGACTGTGTTCAGTAAGAATAAATGAGAGACAAAGCTTTGAAACTGAAAATAAAATGGAATGTTCTGGATAAGCTCAGGTATCGTCACCTAATGAACATAACCCTGGACTAGAGGTAATGAACATAACCCTGGACTAGAGGTAATGAACATAACCCTGGACTAGAGGTAATGAACATAACCCTGGACTAGAGGTAATGAACATAACCCTGGACTAGAGGTAATGAACATGACCCTGGACTAGAGGTAATGAACATAACCCTGGACTAGAGGTAATGCACATAACCCTGAACTAGAGGTAATGAACATAACCCTGGACTAGAGGTAATGAACATAACCCTGGACTAGAGGTAATGAACATAACCCTGGACTAGAGGTAATGAACATAACCCTGGACTAGAGGTAATGAACATAACCCTGGACTAGAGGTAATGAACATAACCCTGGACTAGAGGTAATGCACATAACCCTGAACTAGAGGTAATGAACATAACCCTGGACTAGAGGTAATGAACATAACCCTGGACTAGAGGTAATGCACATAACCCTGAACTAGAGGTAATGAACATAACCCTGGACTAGAGGTAATGAACATAACCCTGGACTAGAGGTAATGAACATAACCTTGGACTAAAGGTCTTCTAAGGAGAGATTTAGTGGTTATTTTAGATCTATTTCTTGGTAGATCCTCTTCAGAATGAAGCTGTTTCACGTCCCTCTATTCAGTCCTCCCCTTCTTCCTTCCTTCCTTTCATCTTTCCCGCCTTACCCTCCTTCCATCTCTCCATCTCCCCTGGACCTAGATCAAAAAGTTGTGACATGGCTCTTTACAGCAGCTCTGCCTTTGTGACTATCACCCCACGACTGACCCTGAGATCTATACCTTCTCTCTCACACAGTCATACACAATGTCTCTCCATCTGTTGTCTCTCAGTGTGGGTGTCTATCGCTCCCCCCCTCTCTCTCTCTCTCTCTCTCTCTCTCTCTCTCTCTCTCTCTCTCTCTCTCTCTCTCTCTCTCTCTCTTTCTCTCTCTCTCTCTCTCTGTGTCTGGCAGTTATAGAGGGGCATAGGAGCCAACCTTTAAAGGTTGAGATGATGCACAGATGAGCACTGACCTTTAACAGCAGACACTGTATGTGAGATGGGTCCATACGACACACAACTGAGGGTGAGGGGGCAGACATGGAGAACTAAATGCCAGGGAGGAATGTCCAAGAGGAATTCTTCCACTCCCAGATGCATTTTCACCTCTGCTTGTTCAAGTCCAGGGTGGGAGGCGTTTGTCAAGGGGAGAGAAGTGTAGGCCACTCACTGGTCTAACAGTTCCTCTCTTCCCTACTTCACTCCTCCTTTCAAATGAACTGCTTCATCTTTTCATTCCTGCCGCACAGTAGCTCCTCTTGTGTGTACTGGTGTGTGTAGCTATTGTGGTATGTGTGTGTGTTCTCTTCTCATGTCATATTGCGTTGTTGTGGTGACAGCTCGTTGACAGGGTAATTGGTGTAGGTGGTGTTGACGACTGCAGTCTTAACAAGGAAGCTCCAATTCATCCACTGATTTACATTTAAATAGGACCTAAAAGAGGTTACAGCCTGCTAACTATCATCTGCATGTACTTACCATGCTACTGTCTGATTGACACACACACACACACACACACACACACACACACACACACACACACACACACACACACACACACACACACACACACACACACACACACCAGGGAGATAAATCGAAATTGGACATCTACCCATGTTCTGATGTCGGGAATTGCCTTCAAAACCGGCCACTAGGGACAACAGTGAGCTCTACTACCATCAAGTAGGCTTGGGTTTTGCTAGAACAGTAGTCGCCAACCTTTTCTGAGTCAAGATCACTTTCTGAGTCCAAAAGCAAGCCGAGATCTACCGCTCAGACGTTTTTTTAAACATCACTTAATCATAAGCCTATGCAACATTAACCTATTAAAAACAGTTCTGTAGCAATGAGGTTTGTGCACTAGGCTATAGGCCCAATACATTATCACTGCATATCGGCTACGCTTGAATTGCCCTGCCAGTGTTGTTCTTCTCAGACCACTTTGAAATGTTATTTCTAGATAATTGTAGGAATATTATCACACTGGTAGTAGATCATTTGTTGTATTACTTGTGAGGCAGCGCTGAGTGAGCATAATAATTCGTTTTAAAAAATGTACTGGACTGATTGTTAGTCTGAGGGGAGGGAAAGAGCAGGTGAGGCTGCCTCTCACCCGACTCACCATCCCTCCGCTCTCCCTCCTCTGAGAAAAGGGGACATAGTCTTCCAGCTGATGGCGAATCTCAAGTCGCACCGCATTATTTCTGCCTCATGCAGCAATTCCTGTTGTTCCTCCTCCGACCAGAGAAAGGGAAATATTCCTTGATATAAAAAAAAGACCCAAGCCGCTAATAATAACAACGCAAGCTTATCGAAACACTCTGCTATACTCATTCATTGGAGCTGCATTGCTGGTTTTAGTGTGGGTGGAAGTAGGGAGAATGGACCTTTTATGGCTAATCAAAGTGTTGAACAAAGTGTTGACAGTACTGAATAACAACTTAAACCTGATCTTACAGCTCTTTGCTGTATTCATGAAATCTCTTTTTAGTCATGGTTTTACTCTTTTTGAAATCTCACAGTATCAACTTTGCTGTGCGCTTGAGGCTTCTTTTTACAGCCTATGGCTCAAGGACACTTTGCAGACACAGTAATCTGAGCAGTGAAGGCTCCTCAGAGGAGGAAGGGGAAGACCATCCTTGTCACGAATCCCGCCGAGGATGGTGCCTCTTCCTGTTCGGGCGGCGCTCGGCGGTCGTCGTCACCGGCCTACTAGCTGCCATCGATTCTTTTCTTTTTGTTTCTGTTAGTTTGGGCTGATTGGGTGCACCTCTTTTGAGTTTAGTTTGGTGGGTAGGCTATTTAAGGGCAGGTAGCCCGCTGGCTGTTGTGCGGGCTTGTTTTTCTGTTATGTTGGTGTTGGATTGTGAAGTGGATTTTGTTATTTTCTCGGAACAGTTTAGTCCGGTGTTTTTGGACTCATCGTTTCATGCGCCCGTGTGTTTTAGGGCATGATCGTTTTCCCTGTGCATTGGAAAATAAATCCACGTTCCTTAAACCTGCTCTCTGCGCTTGACTCCATCCACCCAGTACTCCTAGTAGCTCTGACAATCCTCCTCAGTGAATAAAACAAAAGTCGAAACATTAAAGTTATCCTTTTTAGATAAAACTGTACTAAATATATTCACGTCACCAAATAATTTATTAAAACACACTGTTTTGCAATGAAGGTCTACAGTAGCCTCAACAGCACTCTGTAGGGTAGCACCATGGTGTAGCCGGAGGACAGTTAGCTTCTGTCCTCTGTCCTCCTCTGGGTACATTGACAAACCTAAGAGGCTCATGGTTCTCACCCCCTTCCATAGACTTAATTATGTAATTATGACCACTTCTGGAGGACGTCCTCCAACCTATCAGAGCTCTTGCAGCATGAACTGACATGCTGGCCACCCAATCAAAGGATCAGAGAATTAATCTAGCACTGCAGTGCATAAAAGGTGGCGAGTAGTTTACTCAAAGAGAGAGAAACACAATAGTTCAACAGTTTTGAACAAATACATTTATTCCAAAATTAAGGAGAAGCAAGAGAGAGAGCTAGCTATATTTCGTAGTATTTTTTTTCACTTTCACTTAGCTAGAGTCTAAAGCAGCTAGCTAGTTTAGCCTACTCAAACACCCGGCTCAAACAAAGAGGGATGGTATGTTAGCTAGCTGGCTATGGCTATGGCTATCCAACATTCAAACTCTTCCAAGTCAAAGTAAGCTTTTGATTTTATAAATGTATTGCCACTGGGGCCCGCCGGTATAACTGCTAAACTTCTTGTTGCTTAATGCACATTGTACAGCATGATTGTAGCGGGTTTACTAATGCGTTAGTTCTAGTAGCTATGTTGACTATGAGGTGACAACGATGTAGGCTGTGTGTAGCGTTTAGCGGTCATGATATAAATGTTTGGCTTGGGAAGGTGTGTTGTGCACTGAAGTCCACAAGCAGAGGAGAAAAGGTGAGAGGAGAAGAGCCCGTAGATAGATGCGAGAAGGAAATATATATATATATATATATACAACAAGCTGTTTGTATGTGGCTGTTATGAAAGTGAACTTTGTTTGAATGTGATCAGGGGTGTATTCGTTGAGCCAATTTTGTTGAAAAACATTTCTTAAATGGAAGCAAACGGAACAAAACTGGAATAAACATACCTGCATTTGTCCAATAGAAACTCTTGTTTGCAAATGTTGGACTGATGATTACACACCAGATCAGCTAGATGCAGGCAATAGTGTGCAAGGCTGTATTGAATGTGGCACTGTCTGTCACCTTGATTACTCAAAATTCTCTCAACGTTGTAAACTTTCAGTCATAGGCTAGGTTGTAACAACCTCATGTAGTAGCCTCAACCAATCGATGTTACTTTGAGCTGGGTGAATGAAATATAAATGACAGTCATCCAATATACTGTAATAAAAAAAAGAATCATCCTCCCTCATCTTAAACGGCACCAACCACCACTGAAGCCTTGTTATTGTTATTCTTATTGTGTTACTTTTATTATTACTTTTTATTTTAGTCTACTTGGTAAATATTTTCTTCTTCTTGAACTGCACTGTTGGTTAAGGGCTTGTAAGTAAGCATTTCACGGTAAAGTCTACACTTGTTGTATTCGGCGCATGTGACAAATATCATTTGATTTTGATTTGATTTGAATCTGAGCTATCTGATTGCCCAGCGGTAGGCCTATAGGTGCACTTAATTTGCTCTCTGGGCCTGCCTGGCAGGTGGAGGTCTACCTTCAGACACATGAAATGGTTCAAAATGGGAACACTTTGTCTTCCCAGCACTAGGGCTGCTGAATGAAGTGCACCTACCGACAACAGAACTAAACAAAAAGAAATACATGAGAATGCAAGGCTTCATCGTAGTTCATTTTTTCCAGAAAGAGATGGCAATCGACCGGTTGGTGACCGCTGTGCTAGAGTTTTGTGGATGGGGATGGTGAGTGGGGGTAATCCCATGACTCTGGGTCAGAAGGTTGTGTGGTCAAGCCCAGTTGTGGACACTTTTTACCTTAACCCTTACCTTAAACATTCGGAATGAGTGCCTAAACTTAACCCTTAACTTTCAAATTTGACGTTTGGAGAATTTGGATGAACGTCTGATTCTGCAGTGAGACTGAGAGCTTGTCTCACACACACACACACACACACACACACACACACACACACACACACACACACACACACACACACACACACACACACACACACACACACACACACACACACACACACACACACACACACACACACACACACACACACACACACACGCGCTCTCCCTGCATGTAATTATTTTGAAACTAAGGTGTTAATTACAATGTCATATATTAATCATGGTTGCATAGCTCTTTTGATTACTGATGTTTTATTCAGATGAATGAATATCATTTCATCTGTCAGTTTGAGCCTCTGCCCCAGCTGAAAAGTTACTGCCATGAGATGATCACTGCTGATTTGCTGAGAGAGATGTGTGTGTCTCTCGCTCCATTTATGTATGTGTCTTTCTGTACTTGTGAGTTTGTGACCACTACTATGGCCTGTGTGTTTGACAGTGTATCGATATACATGGCCCGCTCTACAGCAGTGTCCAGGCTGGAAGTTATCACAGTGAGAGAATAGCTCATCTTCAGGAGGTGTGTTTGGTCCCTTTCTAAATCCTCCCTGAGCGTTGAGAACAGTGGTGCTGTGATGTGATACCGGCTCCATACTGG
>NW_024061239.1:107500-165818 GCF_016432855.1 Salvelinus namaycush
TCCCTATAAAGACTACTACTTTAGGTCCTCTCCTCCCCCTATAAAGACTACTTCTTTAGGACCTCTCCTCTCCCTATAAAGACTACTACTTTAGGACCTCTCATCTCCCTATAAAGACTACTACTTTAGGACCTCTACTCTCCCTATAAAGACTACTACTTTAGGACCTCTCCTCCCCCTATAAAGACTACTACTTTAGGACCTCTTCTCTCCCTATAAAGACTACTACTTTAGGATCTCTCCTCTCCCTATAAAGACTACTGTTTAGGACCTCTCCTCTCCCTATAAAGACTACTACTTTAGGACCTCTCCTCTCCCTATAAAGACTACTACTTTAGGACCTCTCATCTCCCTATAAAGACTACTACTTTAGGACCTCTCCTCTCCCTATAAGACTACTACTTTAGGACCTCTCCTCCCCCTATAAAGACTACTACTTTAGGACCTCTCCTCTCCCTATAAAGACTACTACTTTAGGACCTCTCCTCTCCCTATAAAGACTACTACTTTAGGACCTCTCCTCCCCCTATAAAGACTACTACTTTAGGACCTCTCCTCCCCCTATAAAGACTACTACTTTAGGACCTCTCCTCTCCCTATAAGACTACTACTTTAGGACCTCTCCTCTCCCTATAAAGACTACTACTTTAGGACCTCTCCGCTCCATATAAGACTACTACTTTAGGACCTATCCTCTCCCTATAAAGACTACTACTTTAGGACCTCTCCTCTCCCTATAAGACTACTACTTTAGGACCTCTCCTCTCCCTATAAAGACTACTACTTTAGGACCCTTCCTCTCCCTATAAAGACTACTACTTTAGGACCTCTCCTCTCCCTATAAAGACTACTACTTTAGGACCTCTCCTCCCCCTATAAAGACTACTACTTTAGGACCTCTCCTCTCCCTATAAGACTACTACTTTAGGACCTCTCCTCTCCCTATAAAGACTAGTACTTTAGGACCTCTCCTCTCCCTATAAGACTACTACTTTAGGACCTCTCCTCTCCCTATAAAGACTACTACTTTAGGACCTCTCCTCCCCCTATAAAGACTACTACTTTAGGACCTCTCCTCTCCCTATAAGACTACTACTTTAGGACCTCTCCTCTCCCTATAAAGACTACTACTTTAGGACCTCTCCTCCCCCTATGAAGAATACAACTTTAGGACCTCTCTTCTCTCTTTCCCTTTCCTCTCTATATTCTCTACCGCTTTCAGCCAAAGTGGTGGTTATGATGAATGATGTTAGAGAGCCCCATTCTGTATTAAATCCCTTTGTCTCAATGACTCTGAAACACTACTGAATGGAGACACAGTGGCTGGGGAGGAGAGAGAGAGAGAGAGAGAGAGAGAGAGAGAGAGAGAGAGAGAGAGAGAGAGAGAGAGAGAGAGAGAGAGAGAGAGAGAGACTAGAATCTATCAGACTCTCTACTGAAGGTCTGAACTGAACACACATAAAGGTAGGCCTACACTCACAGAAGGAGACTTATTGAAGAGCACTTAGCCTGTTTGTCTACCCCTGAATGAGCTTCATGTCTGTATTGTCCTGAAGTGAATGTTTCTTTGACCAATAATCCATTATGAGCGTACGTGGGTGTGTTTACGAGCGTGTTGGTGTGAGTAATGATACAGTGTGAACTTCACCACAACTGCAGTGATCTATCATGCTGAGATCCAACTGATAGCTCCTGCCCTGAGGGGGGCCATGTGTGTGTGTTTCTAACTACTGTAGGTGTGTTCACTAGTAGTAGATGAAATGAGAATTGATAGCGAAGCTATTGGGACCCTCCGTCAGTGTGTGTATACGTGTGTGTGTATCGATCCTGCCTTAGCAGAGGGGCCTACCAAAGGGATTTCACTGTGTCTGTCTCTGAGCTCCTCTCTGCTGCTTTAACACATACATCAATACGACTAATACTGATGCTCAGCAGGCAGGAGACAGGGAGGAACACACAAACACACTGATACACACCACGGTGTGTGAGAGTATGGTTATGTTGAATTCAGCTCCTAGTGTGTGATTGCTACTTCTTGACTATGAGGTACAGGAGACAAAGTGCAAGGTGAATATTCATAGTTTACATTTCTTTCTCTCTCTATCTCTCTCAATCGCTTTATCTCTCTATCACTGTCGCGGCCCAGGAGGTTGGAGAGGCGTGTTGGTCCCTCCCAGTCCCCTCCTCCCCTGACAGCTAGAAACACTGATAGGTCAATGTGGCTGTCACTGGGCTAGTCGCTATAGTGACAGATAGGAGTAGAGAGACAGGGACATATCTCTCTGAACATCAATATGGTGACAGGCAGGCTGCTGTATCAACATCCACCTACTGTACACAACACACACACATACACGCATACACACACACACACATATCTCTCTGATCTAAGACTATGTTGGGTTCCTTTTATTAAACACTGTGTTTGTGTGTTTTTGTAATCAGAATAAAGTAAGTACCTCATGTAACACTGTGTACATACAGTGTACTGGGGCTGTCTGTGTATACAGTGAGTGAATATATGGGTGTTCCAATTTATGAGTGAGTTGACAATTTCAGATTCATATCAACTTAATTATCCCACCGGGGGAAATTCATTCGGTCATGTGCTTAAAAAGACCGGACATAAAACATAAAAACACAGAATAATACACAATAAAATGTATTTGAAAGTGTGATAGCCCACATATTTACAGTGAAAGTGCAATATGCTGTACACTCAAGGGACCAATAGACTATGCATGGTAGAGCCTAATGGCCGTCGGAATAAAGGAGTGCCCATATCTATCTGTTCTGAAGTTCTTTTGAAGGAGTCTCTTTCCCCTTGTCCAGCTGCTGTTATGACAGAGTTTTGAGTGAAGGGGATGGGTACTGTCCTGTAAAATGCTTTCAAGTTTTTGGAGGATGAGGTTTGTTCACAGGCTGGTGGCTCGTCCTTGGTCTGTAACAATTATCCTTACCGCCGTCTTGATCAAGCGCTAAAACATGACTTGGTCTTGTGCTCCTGTGTTTCCAAACACACATATCAAACCAAAAGACAGAACACTCTGCAGGACAGATTTGTAAAACATCTGTAGGATATGACGATCAACATTAACATTTGTCTGTTGCAGTTTCTTTGCCTTTGCCAGGACTCGGTCATTGAATTTCAATGTATTGTCTATTTATATTCCCAGGTATTTATGTGGTCACTCTATGGACTGATTCCTGTTGATCTTAGTAGACGATAGTGCATTTTTATTCCTTCCATCTCTTTTGTTTTCTTAACGTTTATTTCAAGAAAGCTATCTGCGCACCATTTCTCTGTCAAAACCTTCAAGAGACGTTTGGTCTGGGTGGAGGAAGCCCTATAACAGCAGTGTCTTCTGCATATTCAAAGAATTTGTGGGCTGGGTCAGAGGCGTGACAATCATTTGTGTACAGTGTGTACAGCACAGGAGGCTGGTGGCACCTTAATTGGGGAGCACGGGCTCGTGAAGCAGAATCAGTGGAATGGTATCGAATACATCAACACATTGTCAAATGTCATTCCATTTGCTCCGTTCCAGCCATTATTATGAGCCGTCCTCCCCTCAGCAGCCTCCACTGGTGTACAGGATCGGTGAAAGTATGCAACCTTGCGGGGTTCCCATATTCACCGTTCTAGATGTGGAGATGGCGGAGTTAAACTTCACTTGTTGGGTACGGTTCACAAGGAAACTATTAATCCACTTGATCAGTAGAGAGTTGACACCCAAATTCACCAGCTTATCCACCAGTAGGTGGAGTTGGATGGTATTGTACACGCTACTGAAGTCAATGAATACAATTTTCACTTGGCTATTTGCCTTTTCTAAGTCATCGTAGATGTTGTTCAGCATGACCAGTAACGCATCATCACCGCCCCTGGAGGCACGGTAGGTGAACTGGTTTGGATCTAGTTGGGATGAGACACCAGTGAGAAGATATTTTGAGAGAGAAAAAGCTAAACATTTCATAGATACATACTGTATGTCAGGGCTACGTCGTTCTTTACTTTTGGCCTGATGTTTTTAGGTACTGGGACATTCAGCAACTTTTTCCATAAGTCTGGAATTATCCCGCTTTCCAGTGACAGCTGGAACAGCTTCTGGAATGGTAGTGCGAGCTGGTCTGCGCATGTCCAGATTGCCTTGTTGCTGACGCCATCTGGACCATATGATTTTGGTGGGTTGACACGTTAAAAGTGTTGCTTGACCTCATTCACAGAGATCTGTATATCAATAGCTGGTATGCTGTATATACTGTCCATGGTCACTTTCTGCTGTGATGGAAACGTTCACGTCAAACCTGCAATACAAACTGTTCAAATCATTTGAAAGACAAGGTCCTTATCGACGGTCATGCAATGTCTCTTTCGTTTGTAACGTGAGATGGTTTGTAGCCCTTGCCAGGCTTTCCTGCTGTCATTGTCCCTAAAAAACGTTTTCTAATTTGTCTTTTCTAAGCTGCCTTGCACTGCTTGATCTTGCTTTTGAGTCTCCTCTGAAAATGTATCCTTTCCTCTTTACTGCCACCTGATTTAAACACTTTTTCTGGTTGAGGAGCTCTTTTAATTCCTGAGTCACCCACGGTTTATTATTGGGAAGATGTCGTCTTTCTTTTTGGGAACAACGAGATCCTCACAGAAACTGATATACTGTACTCAGAGCCAGTATCCGCTGCCTCTTCCAGGTCGTTGGCGCTGTCCATCAGTCAGTGGACTGGAAAAGTCCTGGAGAGTTCATTTTTTTGACCTTCTCTTGCTGCAGTCGCTGTTTGTAGACTGTGATGATCTGAACAATGTTATGATCTGAACCCTAGAGATTGGTTAGTGCCCTGGAGAAATAAGCATCTGGGATGTCACCATAACAGAGGTCCAGACAGGCTTCACCTGGGGTGTTACCTAAACAGAGGTCCAGACAGGCTTCACCTGGGATGTTACCATAACAGAGGTCCAGACTGGCTTCACCTGGGATGTTACCATAACAGAGGTCCAGACTGGCTTCACCTGGGATGTTACCTAAACAGAGGTCCAGACAGGCTTCACATGGGATGTTACCATAACAGAGGTCCAACAGGCTTCACCTGGGATGTTACCTAAACAGAGGTCCAGACAGGCTTCACCTGGGATGTTACCATAACAGAGGTCCAGACAGGCTTCACCTGGGATGTTACCATAACAGAGGTCCAACAGGCTTCACCTGGGATGTTACCTAAACAGAGGTCCAGACAGGCTTCACCTGGGATGTTACCATAACAGAGGTCCAGACAGGCTTCACCTGGGATGTTACCTAAACAGAGGTCCAGACTGGCTTCACCTGGGATGTTACCATAACAGAGGTCCAGACAGGCTTCACCTGGGATGTTACTATAACAGAGGTCCAGACTGGCTTCACCTGGGATGTTACCTAAACAGAGGGCCAGACTGGCTTCACCTGGGATGTCACCATAACAGAGGTCCATACTGGCTTCACCTGGGATGTTACCTAAACAGAGGTCCAACAGGCTTCACCTGGGATGTTACCATAACAGAGGTCCAGACTGGCTTCACCTGGGATGTTACCATAACAGAGGTCCAGACTGGCTTCACCTGGGTTGTTACCATAACAGAGGTCCAGACTGGCTTCACCTGGGATGTTACCATAACAGAGGTCCAGACTGGCTTCACCTGGGATGTTACCATAACAGAGGTCCAGACAGGCTTCACCTGGGATGTTACCATAACAGAGGTTCAACAGGCTTCACCTGGGATGTTACCATAACAGAGGTCCAGACAGGCTTCACCTGGGATGTTACCATAACAGAGGTCCAGACAGGCTTCACCTGGGATGTTACAATAACAGAGGTCCAACAGGCTTCACCTGGGATGTTACCATAACAGAGGTCCAGACTGGCTTCACCTGGGATGTTACCATAACAGAGGTCCAGGCAGGCTTCACCTGGGATGTTACCATAACAGAGGTCCAACAGGCTTCACCTGGGATGTTACCATAACATATGTCCACACTGGCTTCATCTGGGATGTTACCATAACAGAGGTCCAGACTGGCTTCACCTGGGATGTTACCATAACAGAGGTCCAGACTGGCTTCACCTGGGATGTTACCATGACAGAGGTCCAGACAGGCTTCACATGGGATGTTACCATAACAGAGGTCCAATAGGCTTCACCTGGGATGTTACCTTAACAGAGGTCCAACTGGCTTCACCTTGGATGTTACCATAACAGAGGTCCAGACTGGCTTCACCTGGGATGTTACCATAACAGAGGTCCAGACTGGCTTCACCTGGGATGTTACCATAACAGAGGTCCAGACTGGCTTCACCTGGGATGTTACCATAACAGAGGTCCAGACTGGCTTCACCTGGGATGTTACCATAACAGAGGTCCAGACTGGCTTCACCTGGGATGTTACCATAACAGAGGTCCAGACAGGCTTCACCTGGGATGTTACCATAACAGAGGTCCAGACTGGCTTCACATGGGATGTTACCATAACAGAGGTCCAACAGGCTTAATTTCGGGTAGAACATATGACATATGCTGGTACTGTATGATGGTAAATGTTCAGATAGACTGCACATGTTAAAGTCTGCCATGATCAGATTTACTGCTTCAGGTGACTCCGTCTCAGCCTGGAAAAGCTGTTTGGGTGTCAGCGGAGAGGGCTATGTCAACAATATGTTGTCGGACTTGATTTATTTCCCGTGGCAGGTATGACGTTGTGATATGGGCTGGATTGCAGCATTTCTCTTACCAGAGTTGATGTTTCTGTCCATTTTAGCTCCACAACAGAGGTCCTGTTGGGGTCCTGGGGTCCTGTTCCGTAAGCCAGGTCTCAGATGGACAGATCAGGCAGGATTGTCAGTACTCAGAAAGGTATTGGGTACAAGCCCGTAGCTCGTCATGCTTGCAGCAAGGAAGCCTTCTCTTGGGAACATGGTGATTGTGGTATTCCATTGTAGTGTAAGCTTGCAGCAAAGGGTCGGAGGTTAAGCAGGACATCTTTTGTGTGTGATATCTGCGTCTCGTGGTCGCGCCATATCCATTCAGGGTTTAGGTCGATGGCTTGTTTGGTACATTTCACAAAAAAACTGTTTAAAACTAACAGCAAAAGCACTGCTATTTGCCTCATTATTAGCCATCAGATGTCATACCACTAAAAACTTGGTTGATTAAGGTGGATCGCAACCTTAAATCACTTTAAATAAACAAACAAACAAACGAGCACAAAGACCGAGTCACTGCAAGAGCAGATGCCGTGAGTGACTTTATATTGTGTGCATCCGTGTTGCATAGATGTGTGTGAAGATGGGCCGGAAAGCAGCGGGGGTGAGCATTGGGTGAGGGGAAGGGGTGAGCATTGGGTGAGGGGAAGGGGTGAGGATGGGGTGAGGATGGGGTGAGGGGAATGGGTGAGGACAGGGTGAGGGGAAGGGGTGAGGAGCGGGTAAGGTGAGAGGCTTGATGTGTTTACTGACCGTGCCACGATGTCTGGGCTATCTGTAGTGTCTGTCAGTACTTCACCTGCGCTGCTCTGTCTCCCTGACAGAACGCACACACACGCACACACACCCACATACACGCACACACACACGCGCACACACGCGCACACACACACACTGAGAGGGGATGAATAGGGCCCAGCAGTAACACATGGAGCGACGCCCCGTAGTGTGTGTGTCAGAAGAGGAGTGATTTAGGAGGTTATGCCTGGACCACTGCTGTGACACCTGCCTTAAGAATCTCACACACACACACACACACCTCCTGTTACCATTCTGCTACTGCCTCCGACCCATAACCCCTGACCCTCAACCCCCAGCCCCTGCCTGTGTCAGAGGAGACCCTGTTTTACAATCCGCCATGTTGCTGTAGACTTCAGGTTTGGCCGTAGGGACACAGCATATGGCAGTAGAGGAGTGTGGAATGTGTTGAGGGCTTGAGTAAGTGTGTGTGTGTGTGTGTGTGTGTGTGTGTGTGTGTGTGTGTGTGTGTGTGTGTGTGCGTGCGTGCGTGCGTGCGTGCGTGCGTGTGTGCGTGCGTGCGTGCGTGTGACATGTTAAGGTTTTATTTACAAAGCTGAGGCCTCAGTGTAGTGACGTGTGGTTTACTAACGTCACCAGGGGGAGAAAGGGAACGTTCCCCTCCCCAGTGCTGTGTTCCCGTTCTCCCCCTGGTGACGTTAGTAAACCACGCGTCACTACACTGAGGCCTCAGCTTTGTAAATAAAACCTTAACATGTCATTTACTGTCACCTTCCATAAGGATGACTATTAGTCACATTCACTATGTCTGGGACTACAGCATTAGAGCGGATAGGACCTATGAGCACAAACGTGAAGTTTATAGGAGCATATCAAATTGGTGTCAAATGAAAGCTAAGAGTTTATACACTGCTCAAAAAAATAAAGGGAACACTTAAACAACACAATGTAACTCCAAGTCAATCACACTTCTGTGAAATCAAACTGTCCACTTAGGAAGCAACTGATTGACAATAAATTCCACATGCTGTTGTGCAAATGGAATAGACAAAAGGTGGAAATTATAGGCAATTAGCAAGACACCCCCAATAAAGGAGTGATTCTGCAGGTGGTGACCACAGACCACTTCTCAGTTCCTATGCTTCCTGGCTGATGTTTTGGTCACTTTTGAATGCTGGCGGTGCTCTCACTCTAGTGGTAGCATGAGACGGAGTCTACAACCCACACAAGTGGCTCAGGTAGTGCAGCTCATCCAGGATGGCACATCAATGCGAGCTGTGGCAAGAAGGTTTGCTGTGTCTGTCAGCGTAGTGTCCAGATCATGGAGGCGCTACCAGGAGACAGGCCAGTACATCAGGAGACGTGGAGGAGGCCGTAGGAGGGCAACAACCCAGCAGCAGGACCGCTACCTCCACCTTTGTGCAAGGAGGAGCACTGCCAGAGCCCTGCAAAATGACCTCCAGCAGGCCACAAATGTGCATGTGTCAGCATATGGTCTCACAAGGGCTCTGAGGATCTCATCTCGGTACCTAATGGCAGTCAGGCTACCTCTGGCGAGCACATGGAGGGCTGTGCGGCCCCACAAAGAAATGCCACCCCACACCATGACTGACCCACCGCCAAACCGGTCATGCTGGAGGATGTTGCAGGCAGCAGAACGTTCTCCACGGCGTCTCCAGACTCTGTCACGTCTGTCACATGTGCTCATGTGCTCAGTGTGAACCTGCTTTCATCTGTGAAGAGCACAGGGGGCCAGTGGCGAATTTGCCAATCTTGGTGTTCTCTGGCAAATGCCAAACGTCCTGCACGGTGTTGGGCTGTAAGCACAACCCCCACCTGTGGACGTCGGGCCCTCATACCACCCTCATGGAGTCTGTTTCTGACCGTTTGAGCAGACACATGCACATTTGTGGCCTGCTGGAGGTCATTTTGCAGGGCTCTGGCAGTGCTCCTCCTTGCACAAAGGCGGAGGTAGCGGTCCTGCTGCTGGGTTGTTGCCCTCCTGCAGCCTCCTCCACGTCTCCTGATGTACTGGCCTGTCTCCTGGTAGCGCCTCCATGCTCTGGACACTACGCTGACAGACACAGCAAACCTTCTTGCCACAGCTCGCATTGATGTGCCATCCTGGATGAGCTGCACTACCTGAGCCACTTGTGTGGGTTGTAGACTCCGTCTCATGCTACCACTAGAGTGAAAACACCGCCAGCATTCAAAAGTGACCAAAACATCAGCCAGGAAGCATAGGAACTGAGAAGTGGTCTGTGGACCACTCCTTTATTGGGGGTGTCTTGCTAATTTCCTATAATTTCCACCTTTTGTCTATTCCATTTGCACAACAGCATGTGAAATGTATTGTCAATCAGTGTTGCTTCCTAAGTGGACAGTTTGATTTCACAGAGGTGTGATTGACTTGGAGTTACATTGTGTTGTTTAAGTGTTCCCTTTATTTTTTTGAGCAGTGTATTTTCCGGAAGGAAGGCATTCATGTTTTTTCAACAATTTTTCATCCTTAAAAATTAGGAATTTGCAAAGGCTTTGATTTCTGGTCACAGAGTCAGAAAAGATAACAGAGGTTACCAAATCGGTGACAAAACAATCCGTAACAGAATGACAGCAATTGAATTGGCCACAACGGGAAATCATAGTAGTCACAAACCACAGTTGCAGTAGATCACAGTACAGTACAGTACAGTACAGTACAGTACAGTACAGTACAATACAGTAGAGTACAGTAGATCACAGCACAGTACAGTACAGTACAGTACAGTACAGTACAGTAAATCACAGCACAGTAGGGTAGAGCACAGTAGAGCACAGTAGAGCACAGAAGAGTACAGTAGAGCACAGAAGAGTACAGTAGAGTACAGTAGAGCACAGTAGAGTACAGCACAGTAGAGCACAGTAGAGCACAGAAGAGTACAGTAGAGTACAGTAGAGCACAGTAGAGCACAGAAGAGTACAGTAGAACACAGCACAGTACAGTACAGTAGAGTAGTGTAGAGCACAGCACAGTACAGTACAGTAGAGCACAGTAGAACACAGTAGAGTACAGTAGAGTAAAGCACAATAGAGTAGAGTACAGTAGAGTACAGCACAGTACAGAAGAGTACAGTAGAGTACAGTAGAGCACAGCACAGTACAGTACAGTACGGTAGTGCACCTTAGAGCACAGCACAGTACAGAAGAGTACAGTAGAGTACAGTAGAGGACAGCACAGTACAGTACAGTAGAGCACCTTAGAGCACAGCACAGTACAGAAGAGTACAGTAGAGTACAGTAGAACACAGCACAGTACAGTACAGTAGAGCGCAGCACAGTACAGTAGAGCACAGTAGAGCACAGTAGAGCATAGCACAGTACAGTACAGTAGAGCACACTAGAGCACAGTAGAGCACAGCACAGTACAGCAGAGTACAGTAGAGTACAGCAGAGCACAGTAGAGTACAGCAGAGCACAGCAGAGCACAGTAGAGTACAGCAGAGCACAGTAGAGTACAGCAGAGCACAGTAGAGTACAGTAGAGCACCTTAGAGCACAGCACAGTACAGAAGAGTACAGTAGAGTACAGTAGAACACAGCACAGTAGAGTACAGCACAGTACAGAAGAGTACAGTAGAGCACAGTAGAGCACAGCACAGTACAGCAGAGTACAGTAGAGTACAGCAGAGCACAGTAGAGTACAGCAGAGCACAGCAGAGCACAGTAGAGTACAGCAGAGCACAGTAGAGTACAGCAGAGCACAGTAGAGTACAGTAGAGCACCTTAGAGCACAGCACAGTACAGAAGAGTACAGTAGTGTACAGTAGAACACAGCACAGTAGAGTACAGTAGAGCGCAGCACAGTACAGTAGAGCACAGTAGAGCACAGTAGAGCATAGCACAGTACAGTACAGTACAGCAGAGCACTGTAGAGTACAGCAGAGCACAGTAGAGTACAGTAGAGCACAGCACAGTACAGTAGAGCACAGTAGAGTACAGTACAGTAGAGCACAGTAGAGTACAATAGAGCACAGCACAGAAGAGAACAGTAGAGTACAGTAGAACACAGAAGAGTACAGTAGAACACAGTAGAGTACAGTAGAGTACAGTAGAGTACAGTAGAGTACAGCAGATCACAGCACAGTAGAGTACAGTACAGTATAGCACAGTAGAGCACAGTACAGTATAGCACAGTAGAGTACAGTACAGTAGAGCACAGTAGGGTATAGTACAGTAGAGCACAGTAGGGTACAGTACAGTATAGCACAGTAGGGTACAGTACAGTATAGCACAGTAGGGTACTGTAAAGTATAGCAAAGTAGAGTACAGTACAGTAGAGCACAGTAGAGTACAGTACAGTAGAGCACAGTAGGGTATAGTACAGTAGAGCACAGTAGGGTACAGTACAGTAGAGCACAGTAGAGTACAGTACAGTAGAGCACAGTAGGGTATAGTACAGTAGAGCACAGTAGGGTACAGTACAGTAGAGCACAGTAGAGTACAATACAGAAAAGTGTTTTTAAAGTGTATAGTTTAGTACAGTAGAGTTGAGTATAGTACAGTTATATGTAGGGGTGAGTGGGGTAAGTTGAGCATTTATGCATCACTCCTTCAAGGGAAATATATTACATACTACATGTTTTTGGGGCTGGGCTTGATATCTAATAAATTTGATGAATTCAAATGTATGTTCTTCCCACGATATTCCAAATGCCTGTATCGCAACAATCTAGTTTTTAAAATATTTTTATGAGTGTTTATGTCCACTTGTTCTCATGTTGTCTTTGGTCTCATCTTCTTGGCTCCTTCTGCTGCACACACCACGCCCCTCCCCCACACACCACGCCCCTCCCCCACACACCACACCCCTCCCCCACACACCACGCCCCTCCCCACCACACCACGCCCCTCCCCCACACACCACGCCCCTCCGCACCACACCAAGCCCCTCCCCCCACACCAAGCCCCTCCCCCACATACCACTTCCCTCCCCCACACACCAAGCCCCTCCCCCACACACCAAGCCCCCCCCACGCACACACCAAGCCCCCCCCCCCCCCCCCCCCCCACACACACACACCACGCCCCTCCCCCACACACCAAGCCCCTCCCCCACACACCAAGTCCCTCCCCCACACACCAAGCCCCTCCCCCTGCTTCTCACAACAACAAAGATGAGAGATCACTTCTTCCTCTCTGGCAAGTGGTTTCAACTCGCTATTTGTATTTGAGGTTTTGGTCCAACAGAATGGGTCATATGGAGACTGAAACACATTGAGACATTATTTTACTGTAATAGAGGAGAAGTTAACCTTTCTAATGATTCAGATTGAGCGCAGAGCAGACACTACTAAAACGAGAGTATCAATGAACATTGATTCAGATTGAGCGCAGAGCAGACACTACTAAAACGAGAGTATCAATGAACATTGATTCAGATTGAGCGCAGAGCAGACACTACTAAAACGAGAGTATCAATGAATAATGATTCAGATTGAGCGCAGAGCAGACACTACTAAAACGAGAGTATCAATGAACAATGATTCAGATTGAGCGCAGAGCAGACACTACTAAAACGAGAGTATCAATGAACATTGATTCAGATTGAGCGCAGAGCAGACACTACTAAAACGAGAGTATCAATGAACATTGATTCAGATTGAGCGCAGAGCAGACACTACTAAAACGAGAGTATCAATGAACATTGATTCAGATTGAGCGCAGAGCAGACACTACTAAAACGAGAGTATCAATGAATAATGATTCAGATTGAGCGCAGAGCAGACACTACTAAAACGAGAGTATCAATGAACATTGATTCAGATTGAGCGCAGAGCAGACACTACTAAAACGAGAGTATCAATGAATAATGATTCAGATTGAGCGCAGAGCAGACACTACTAAAACGAGAGTATCAATGAATAATGATTCAGATTGAGCGCAGAGCAGACACTACTAAAACGAGAGTATCAATGAACATTGATTCAGATTGAGCGCAGAGCAGACACTACTAAAACGAGAGTATCAATGAATAATGATTCAGATTGAGCGCAGAGCAGACACTACTAAAACGAGAGTATCAATGAACATTGATTCAGATTGAGCGCAGAGCAGACACTACTAAAACGAGAGTATCAATGAACATTGATTCAGATTGAGCGCAGAGCAGACAGTACTAAAACGAGAGTATCAATGAACATTGATTCAGATTGAGCGCAGAGCAGACACTACTAAAACGAGAGTATCAATGAACATTGATTCAGATTGAGCGCAGAGCAGACACTACTAAAACGAGAGTATCAATGAACATTGATTCAGATTGAGCGCAGAGCAGACACTACTAAAACGAGAGTATCAATGAACATTGACTCTGGAAAAGGAATGCTAAGGTTGTCGCGCGTGGCATTGTGGTACCAAGTACTGCTAGCAGCATTTTAGCCGAAGACTGTTATACTAGCTGTCTAGTCTGTGTTTTACAAATGTGCAATAAGCATAAAACACAATCATATAAAGAATTGTCACTCATTCTCATTCTGAGAAATAAGGCAGGCCACTAGATTTCAACATCTGAACAAAGTGGACATGCTTACAGTTGAAGATGAACAGAAGGGTGTGTTCATAACCATTCAACTGTACTACCCTGTTAGCTAGCAAATAGATCCAAGTTGGCTAAACTTGAAATATAAAGATTAGATGGCTACTCACTAGCATGCGGGCTTGTGCTTGAGAGATTGTTTGAGATCTGGGTTCATTTTCTATAGTTTAATGCCTGCCAGAAGTGAATGTGCATTATGCATGGTTCTGGTTTTATATTTTGTATTATTATTTTAATTAACCTTTATTTAACTAGGCAAGTCAGGTTAAAAATTAGGTTAAATATGTAACAAAAAGGGCATTTTCATAGACAGATTTGAAAGCCAGATCAGTGGTTATTGCCACAAAGCAGGTCAAACTATTCTGATCAAATAAGTAAATGAGTGGGTGTTATGATTGTGGAAGGTTTATATTTAGCCTAGGTATAACTTCCCAAGCCATGACTTCATTAGATTATTGCGAACTGTTTGAAATGCAGTGGATTTTAACTTTAATTGTACAACAAAGCTTATTTAGAGAAAACTTTAAAAAGATCGAGAGACAGTATATATTGTGAATCGACCATAAGTTAGAAAAATAGAGATGATTTTTAGGCAATATCACTCAGCCTTACATGTATTTCAGTATCCTTAGGAATAATCAGAATTAATGTAAACATTACAATTTTGAAAACATAGCTTGTCCAACAAAAGTGGTCTCTTGGCACAACCTATCCCAGGTATGGGGTAAGTTGTGCCACGGGACAGAGTAAATTAAGCCGCCCACAAATGTCTGTACTGATTGAAATATTACCAATACCTTTTAAAAACCATATCTGCCATTATTTCCCAAACACAATTTAACACAATCACAATCACTTTTTTGTCTTTTAATCATTTTTAGCAAAAAACACTTTTTTTTAATAGAGTTTTAACATAGGCCCGGCCCTGTTGTTACCTCCCATTCCAGCAATAATACCTTGCAGTACACCTGGGAAGAACACTTTTAAATTGGCTCAACTTGCCCCATGATCATTGGCTCAACTTGCCTTTCCAAGGCAAACATTTTGGCTATTAGCCCACACAGCTACAAGGATTCACTTTCATGCTATAGGTTTAGCACCTCATATTGTAGCTTAGAGACCCCAACTGATGTATAGCACTTAAAAGTATCTACTTTGGTTTAGATACAAGCATCATACATCTGGACCTAACTTGCTTACCACTTTTTCCTTGTGGTTTCTTCCTTCACAGACTCCATGAAATGATGACCTCTTCCTAAACATTTGGTCAAATGATACATGTTGTGTATGGTTTCCTAGAAATAATGGTGGCTCAACTTACCCCACTCTCCCCTACTCTATTCTACTCTACTGTACTGTACTGAACTAAATTCTACTCTACTTTTACTTTACTGTGCTCTACTATACTATACTCTACTTTTCTTTACTTTACTTCACTTCACTTTACTGTACTCTACTTGTCTTTACTTTACTTCACTTTACTTTACTGTACTCTACTTGTCTTTACTTTACTTTACTTCACTTTACTTTACTGTACTCTACTTGTCTTTACTTTACTTTACTTCACTTTACTTTACTGTACTCTACTTGTCTTTACTTTACTTTACTGTACTCTACTTGTCTTTACTTTACTTTACTTTACTGTACTCTACTTTTCTTTACTTTACTTCACTTTACTTTACTATACTCTACTTTTCTTTACTTTACTTCACTTTACTTTACTGTGCTCTACTATAGTATACTCTACTTTTCTTTACTTTACTTCACTTTACTTTACTGTACTCTACTTTTCTTTACTGTACTGAACCTTACTTTACTTTACTAAACTGTATGTAACTCTACTCTACTCTGCTCTGATCTGATGTTTTGTTCTACTCTACTCTGCTCTACTCTAATGCTCTGCTGTATTCTGCTCTGATGCTCTACTCTGCTCTGATGTTCTGTTCTACTCTACTCTGCTCTACTCTAATGCTCTGCTGTACTCTGCTCTACTCTGATGCTGTGCTCTACTCTACACTGCTCTGGTGCTCTACTCTACTCTGCTCTGATGCTCTACTCTACTCTGCTCTGATGCTCTACTCTATTCTGCTCTGATGCTCTACTCTACTCTGCTCTGATGCTCTACTCTACTCTACTCTGATGCTCTACTCTACTCTGCTCTGATGCTCTACTCTACTCTGCTCTGATGCTCTGCTCTACTCTGCTGCTCTACTCTACTCGACTCTGCTCTGATGCTCTACTCTACTCTGCTCTGATGCTCTGCTCTACTCTGCTCTACTCTGCTCTGCTCTACTCTGTTCTGATGCTCCACTCTGCTCTACTCTGCTCTGATGCTCTGTTCTGCTCTACTCTACTCTGATGCTCTACTCTACTCTCCTCTGATGCTCTACTCTGCTCTGATGCTCTGCTCTACTCTGTTCTGTTCTGCTCTACTCTGCTCTGATGCTCTACTCTATTCTGCTCTGATGCTCTACTCTACTCTGCTCTACTATAATGCTCTGCTGTACTCTGCTCTACTCTGATGCTGTGCTCTACTCTGCTCTGATGCTCTACTCTACTCTGCTCTGATGCTCTGCTCTACTCTGCTGCTCTACTCTGCTCTGATGCTCTGCTCTACTCTGTTCTACTGTACTCTGCTCTGATGCTCTGCTCTGCTCTACTCTGTTCTACTGTAATCTACTCTGATGCTGTGCTCTGCTCTACTCTGCTCTGATGCTCTGTTTTGCTCTACTCTACTCTGATGCTCTACTCTACTCTGCTCTGATGCTCTACTCTACTCTGCACTGATGCTCTACTCTACTCTGCTCTGATGCTCTACTCTATTCTGCTCTGATGCTCTGCTCTACTCTGCTGCTCTACTCTGCTCTGATGCTCTACTCTACTCTGCTCTGATGCTATGCTCTACTCTGTTCTACTGTACTCTACTCTGATGCTGTGCTCTGCTCTGCTATACTCTGCTCTGCTCTGATGCTCCACTCTGCTCTGATGCTCTGTTCTGCTCTACTCTACTCTGATGCTCTATTCTACTCTGCTCTGATGCTCTACTCTACTCTGTTCTGCTCTACTCGACTCTGCTCTGATGCTCTACTCTACTCTGCTCTGATGCTATGCTCTACTCTGCTCAGATGCTCTACTCTATTCTGTAATGCTCTATTATACACTGATGCTCTACTCTACTCTGATGCTCTACTCTATTTTCTGCTCTGATGCTCTACTCTACTCTGCTCTGATGCTCTACTCTACTCTGCTCTGATGCTCTGCTCTACTCTGTTCTGTTCTACTCTACTCTGATGCTCTACTCTATTCTGCTCTTATGCTCTACTCTACTCTGCTCTGATGCTCTACTCTGCTCTGATGCTCTACTCTGCTCTGATGCTCTACTCTGCTCTGATGCTCTACTCTGTTCTGTTATGCTCTACTCTACTCTGATGCTCTACTGTACTCTGCTCTGATGCTCTACTGTACTCTGCTCTGATGCTCTACTCTATTCTGCTCTTATGCTCTACTCTGCTCTGCTGCTCTACTCTACTCTGCTCTGATGCTCTACTCTACTCTGCTCTGCTCTGATGCTCTGCTCTACTCTATTCTGTTCTGTTCTACTCTACTCTGATGCTCTACTCTATTCTGTTATGCTCTACTCTACACTGATGCTCTACTCTACTCTGATGCTCTACTCTATTCTGCTCTGATGCTCTACTCTAATCTGCTCTGATGCTCTACTCTACTCTGCTCTGATGCTCTGCTCTACTCTGTTCTGTTCTACTCTACTCTGATGCTCTACTCTATTCTGCTCTTATGCTCTACTCTACTCTGCTCTGATGCTCTACTCTGCTCTGATGCTCTACTCTGCTCTGATGCTCTACTCTGTTCTGTTATGCTCTACTCTACTCTGATGCTCTACTGTACTCTGCTCTGATGCTCTACTCTACTCTGCTCTGATGCTCTACTCTATTCTGCTCTTATGCTCTACTCTGCTCTGCTGCTCTACTCTACTCTGCTCTGATGCTCTATTCTACTCTGCTCTGCTCTGATGCTCTGCTCTACTCTATTCTGTTCTACTCTACTCTGATGCTCTACTATATTCTGCTCTTATGCTCTACTCTACTCTGCTCTGATGCTCTACTCTGCTCTGATGCTATGCTTTACTCTGCTCTGATGCTCTACTCTGTTCTGTTATGCTCTACTCTACTCTGATGCTCTACTCTATTCTGCTCTGATGCTCTACTCTATTCTGCTCTTATGCTCTACTCTGCTCTTATGCTCTACTCTACTCTGCTCTGATGCTCTACTCTACTCTGCTCTGATGCTCTGTTCTGCTCTACTCTGCTCTGATGCTCTACTCTATTCTGCTCTTATGCTCTACTCTACTCTGCTCTGATGCTCTACTCTACTCTGCTCTTATGCTCTATTCTACTCTGCTCTTATGCTCTGCTCTGCTCTGATGCTCTATTCTACTCTGCTCTGATGCTCTACTCAGTTCTGTTCTGCTCTACTCTGCTCTGACGCTCTACTCTACTCTGCTCTGATGCTCTACTCTATTCTGCTCTGATGCTCTACTCTACTCTGCTCTGATGCTCTACTCTATTCTGCTCTGATGCTCTACTCTACTCTGCTCTGATGCTCTACTCTATTCTACTCTGATGCTCTACTCTATTCTGCTCTGATGCTCTACTCTACTCTGATGTTCTACTCTACTCTGCTCTGATGCTCTACTCTATTCTGCTCTGATGCTCTACTCTATTCTGCTCTGATGCTCTACTCTACTCTCCTCTGATGCTCTACTCTATTCTGCTCTGATGCTCTACTCTACTCTGCTCTGATGCTCTACTCTACTCTGCTCTGATGCTCTACTCTACTCTGCTCTGATGCTCTACTCTATTCTGCTCTGATGCTCTACTCTATTCTGCTCTGATGCTCTACTCTACTCTGCTCTGATGCTCTACTCTACTCTCCTCTGATGCTCTACTCTATTCTGCTCTGATGCTCTACTCTATTCTGTTCTGATGCTCTACTCTACTCTGCTCTGATGCTCTACTCTATTCTGCTCTGATGCTCTACTCTATTCTGCTCTGATGCTCTACTCTACTCTGCTCTGATGCTCTACTCTACTCTGCTCTGATGCTCTACTCTACTCTGCTCTGATGCTCTACTCTATTCTGCTCTGATGCTCTACTCTATTCTGCTCTGATGCTCTACTCTACTCTCCTCTGATGCTCTACTCTATTCTGCTCTGATGCTCTACTCTACTCTGCTCTGATGCTCTACTCTACTCTGCTCTGATGCTCTACTCTACTCTGCTCTGATGCTCTACTCTATTCTGCTCTGATGCTCTACTCTATTCTGCTCTGATGCTCTACTCTACTCTGCTCTGATGCTCTACTCTACTCTCCTCTGATGCTCTACTCTATTCTGCTCTGATGCTCTACTCTATTCTGTTCTGATGCTCTACTCTACTCTGCTCTGATGCTCTACTCTATTCTGCTCTGATGCTCTACTCTATTCTGCTCTGATGCTCTATTCTACTCTGCTCTGATGCTCTACTCTACTCTGCTCTGATGCTCTACTCTACTCTGCTCTGATGCTCTACTCTATTCTGCTCTGATGCTCTACTCTACTCTCCTCTGATGCTCTACTCTACTCTGCTCTGATGCTCTACTCTACTCTGCTCTGATGCTCCACTCTATTCTGCTCTGATGCTCTACTCTATTCTGCTCTGATGCTCTACTCTACTCTGCTCTGATCCTCTACTCTATTCTGCTCTGATGCTCTACTCTATTCTGCTCTGATGCTCTACTCTACTCTGCTCTGATGCTCTACTCTACTCTGCTCTGATGCTCTACTCTATTCTGCTCTGATGCTCTACTCTACTCTGCTCTGATGCTCTACTCTGCTCTGATGCTCTACTCTATTCTGCTCTGATGCTCTACTCTACTCTGCTCTGATGCTCTACTCTACTCTCCTCTGATGCTCTACTCTATTCTGCTCTGATGCTCTACTCTATTCTGTTCTGATGCTCTACTCTACTCTGCTCTGATGCTCTACTCTATTCTGCTCTGATGCTCTACTCTATTCTGCTCTGATGCTCTACTCTACTCTGCTCTGATGCTCTACTCTACTCTGCTCGGATGCTCTACTCTACTCTGCTCTGATGCTCTACTCTATTCTGCTCTGATGCTCTACTCTACTCTCCTCTGATGCTCTACTCTACACTGCTCTGATGCTCTACTCTATTCTGCTCTGATGCTCTACTCTATTCTGCTCTGATGCTCTACTCTACTCTGCTCTGATGTTCTACTCTACTCTGCTCTGATGCTCTACTCTATTCTGCTCTGATGCTCTACTCTATTCTGCTCTGATGCTCTACTCTATTCTGCTCTGATGCTCTTCTCTACTCTGCTCTGATGCTCTACTCTACTCTGCTCTGATGCTCTACTCTATTCTGCTCTGATGCTCTACTCTACTCTGCTCTGATGCTCTACTCTACTCTGCTCTGATGCTCTACTCTACTCTGCTCTGATGCTATACTCTACTCTGCTCTGATGCTCTACTCTACTCTGCTCTGATGCTCTACTCTACTCTGCTCTGATGCTCTACTCTATTCTGCTCTGATGCTCTACTCTATTCTGCTCTGATGCTCTACTCTACTCTGCTCTGATGCTCTACTCTACTCTACTCTACTCTACTCTACTCTACTCTACTCTGCTCCACTCTTCTCTACTGTGCTGTTCAAACTTGTGAAACATAGACGTCTATGATTGGTACAGATTTGGTCCCCTCTGGACCAACCAAATTTGGTGTTGTTTGGGGGCGGAGCTCATTGGGATAATAGCCAGTGTGTAGAATAAAACCCAAGTATGCAAAGGAGGATAGTACATGTGTTGACCTTTGTGTACTTACCTATTCAGGACACATCACCATGAAGAGAATGATATGAATAATTCTGCATTTCTACATAGTACAGATCAATAACCCATGATGTAATTCTGTTATCATCATTTTCAGCATATATGTGTATGGTTTGTTAAACTTTATAATCAATGTTTTCTGTTAGCGTGGAGTTGCCCAGTAGTCAAACTCAGAACAGTGCCTGTAGTGTTTAGATGGTTTGACTGTTTTATAAAGACTGAGGACAGGGGTGTGGAAATGGGCCATCCTCTTTGTGTGTGTGTGTGTGTGTGTGTGTGTGTGTGTGTGTGTGTGTGTGTGTGTGTGTGTGTGTGTGTGTGTGTGTGTGTGTGTGTGTGTGTGTGTGTGTGTGTGTGTGTGTGTGTGTGCGTGCGTGCATGCGTCCTAGCTGAGGCTGTTGTTCTAGCTGACCTATTTCTGCCCAGTCTTAAAGAGGACATTTCCCTTCCTCTCACTGGTGCTGGTCATCAACACTATCCCTCCGTTGGGGCTGCACACATGCCTGCACAAATATACCACATACATGCCCAACTCTACTGTATGTTGAATGATGCATAATAAGTCCAAATAACTACTATCTCTCTCTGCCTGTCCCATTTCTCCGCTCTCTCTGCCTGTCCCATTTCTCCTCTCTATCTGCCTGTCACATTTCTCCTCTCTCTGCCTTTCCCATTTCTCCTCTCTCTCTGCCTGTCCAATTTCTTCTTTCTCCCTCCCTGTCCCATTTTTCTTCTCTCTCCGCCTGTCCCATTTCTCCTCTCTCTGCCTGTCCCATTTCTCCTCTCTCTCTAGCTGTCCCATTTCTCCTCTCTCTGCCTGTCCCATTTCTCCACTCTCTCTGCCTGTCCCATTTATCCTCTCTCTCTGCCTGTCCCATTTCTCCCCTCTCTCTACCTGTCACATTTCTCCTCTCTGCCTTTCCCATTTCTCCTCTCTCTCTGCCTGTCCCATTTTTCCTCTCTCTCTTCCTGTCCCATTTCTCCTCTCTCTTCCTGTCCCATTTCTCCTCTCTCTCTCCCCCTGTCCCAATTCTCCGCTCTTTCTGCCTGTCCCATTTCTCCTCTCTCTCTACCTGTCCCATTGCTTCTTTCTTTATCTCTCTATCGCTCTCTTTCTGTCCTGAGGGAGATACAGAGAACAGTGGACTATTGGCCGTTGGCTGATCTTTCTCTGTGAATCCCTCTGTCCCTAAGGCACATCAGAAATCTGTCGCTTCAATCTTTATGTCCCTGTATAGTCATGGAAACGGCCATATGGCCACCAATGGCCAATGTTCCCACACAGGAACGCAAAGACAGGCTGGCACTAAATCACGCGGGCCCAGGATCTGTATCTACCCCTCTCTGGGGACAGAGGGATTCACCACCGCATCCCAGAGACGGGCATTCACCTCTCTACAATAGCCTTGAGAAGAGGAGAATAGGATGGAATGGGGTTTATGGCTGGTGTTTGTATGTGTTAGGGGGATTCTCTGTCCCTCGTCCTACATCCCCCCTCTGCCTCGTCTGTCCAACACATAGATTTATCAGACCTGAAACTGTGGTGGGTCCGTGAGATGAACAAAGAAAGAGGCTGAGACAAAGAAATAGGGAGATGAAAAAGATGGAGACAGACGGATACAGACAAATACAGACAGATACAGACAAATACAGACAGATACAGACAAATACAGACAGATACAGACAAATACAGACAAACACAGACAGATACAGACAGATACAGACAAATACAGAGAGATACAGGCATATACAGACAGATACAGACAAATACAGACGGATACAGACAAATACCGACAAATACGGATGGATACAGACAAATACAGACAGATAGAGACAAATACAGACAGATACAGACAAATACAGACAGACACAGACAAATACAGACGGATACAGACACATACAGACACATTTAGACGGATACAGACAGATAGAGACAAATACAGACAGATACAGACAGATACAGACAGATACAGACATATGCAGACAGAGACAGACAGATACAGACAGAGACAGACAGATACAGACAGAGACAGACAAATACAGACAGATACAGACAGATACAGACAGATACAGACAGATGAAGACAGAGGCAGACAGAGACAGACAGAGACAGACATATACAGACAGATACAGACAGATACAGACAGAGACAGACAGATACAGACAGATACAGACAGATACAGACAGATGCAGACAGAGGCAGACAGAGGCAGACAGAGATAGACAGACAGAGACAGACAGAGACAGACAGAGACAGACAGATACAGACAGACAGACAGATACAGACAGAGACAGACAGAGACTGACAGATACAGACAGATACAGACAGAGATATACAGAGACAGACAGATACAGACAGAGACAGACAGAGACAGACAGAGACAGACAGAGACAGAAAGAGACCGACAGAGACAGACAGATACAGACAGATACAGACAGAGACAGACAGAGACAGACAGAGACAGACAGCGACAGACAGAGACAGACAGATACAGACAGAGACAGACAGATACAGACAGAGACAGACAGCTACAGACAGAGACAGACAGATACAGACAGATACAGAAAGAGACAGACAGATACAGACAGAGACAGACAGATACAGACAGCGACAGACAGATACAGACAGATACAGACAGAGACAGACAGAGACAGACAGATACAGACAGAGACAGACAGATACAGACAGATACAGACAGAGACAGACAGAGACAGACAGCGACAAACAGCGACAGACAGAGACAGACAGATACAGACAGAGACAGACAGAGACAGACAGAGACAGAAAGATACAGACAGAGACAGACAGATACAGACAGAGACAGACAGATACAGACAGATACAGAAAGAGACAGACAGATACAGACAGAGACAGACAGATACAGACAGATACAGACAGAGACAGACAGATACAGACAGAGACAGACAGATAGAGACAGATACAGAAAGAGACAGACAGATACAGACAGAGACAGACAGATACAGACAGATACCGACAGAGACAGACAGATACAGACAGATACAGACAGAGACAGACAGATACAGAAAGAGACAGACAGATACAGACAGAGACAGACAGATACAGACAGAGACCGACAGATACAGACAGAGACAGACAGATACAGACAGATACAGAAAGAGACAGACAGATACAGACAGAGACAGACAGATACAGACAGAGACAGACAGAGACAGACAGAGACAGAAAGAGACCGACAGAGACAGACAGATACAGACAGAAACAGACAGAGACAGACAGAAAGATACAGACAGAGACAGACAGAGACAGACAGAGACAGAAAGAGACCGACAGAGACAGACAGATACAGACAGAGACAGAAAGAGACAGAAAGAGACCGACAGAGACCGACAGAGACAGACAGATACAGACAGAGACAGACAGATACAGACAGATACAGACAGATACAGACAGAGACAGACAGATACAGAAAGAGACAGACAGATACAGACAGAGACAGACAGAGACAGACAGATACAGACAGAGACAGACAGATACAGACAGAGACAGACAGATACAGACAGATACAGACAGATACAGACAGATACAGACAGAGACAGACAGATACAGAAAGAGACAGACAGATACAGACAGATACAGACAGAGACAGACAGATACAGAAAGAGACAGACAGATACAGACAGAGACAGACAGAGACAGACAGATACAGACAGAGACAGACAGATACAGACAGATACAGAAAGAGACAGACAGATACAGACAGAGACAGACAGAGACAGACAGATACAGACAGAGACAGACAGATACGGAGACAGACAGAGACAGACAGATACAGACAGATACAGACAGATACAGACAGAGACAGACAGAGACAGACAGAGACAGACAGATACAGACAGATACAGACAGAGACAGACAGATACAGACAGATACAGACAGAGACAGACAGAGATATACAGAGACAGACAGATACAGACAGAGACAGACAGAGACAGACAGAGACAGACAGATACAGACAGATACAGACAGAGACAGACAGATACAGACAGATACAGACAGAGACAGACAGAGATATACAGAGACAGACAGATACAGACAGAGACAGACAGAGACAGACAGATACAGACAGAGACAGACAGACAGAGACAGACAGATACAGACAGAGACAGACAGACAGAGACAGACAGATACAGACAGAGACAGACAGACAGAGACAGACAGATACAGACAGAGACAGACAGATACAGACAGAGACAGACAGATACAGACAGAGACAGACAGATACAGACAGAGACAGACAGAGATATACAGAGACAGACAGATACAGACAGAGACAGACAGAGACAGACAGACAGACAGATACAGACAGAGACAGACAGATACAGACAGATACAGAAAGAGACAGACAGATACAGACAGAGACAGACAGAGACAGACAGAGACAGACAGAGACAGACAGATACAGACAGAGACAGACAGAGACAGACAGATACAGACAGAGACAGACAGAGACAGACAGAGCGTATGGGAATCATATTCCAACAGGTTTTAGACATTATGCTAATAGGCTTAGTTGCCTCCAGGCACCTCATTCCCCTCTTTCCTCTTGTTTAATGTTCCCTTCTTCTTGTTGTTTAATTCTGTCTTTCTGGGTGGTTGGAGGCAGAGGTTTGGAAGCTTATTGAGGGATTCAAAGTGGCAATGCTCTGGATTGTATCAATGACCCGCTGTGTGGGTGGGTGGGGCGGCGTTGGTGGGTGGGCGGCGTGATGTCCTGGATTCTCTCAGTGACCCGGCTAAAGTGGAGGATGTGGGAAAAGGTTATTGCATCCTCTGTGGATGTGGCAAGGAGATGATCCATGCCAGTGTGTGTGTGAGAGAGAAAGAGGTTGGCATATTTACCCTGTCTCAGTTTTATAACTTTCCACAAAGAGCCAGCTGTGGCTATAGCGCCTGCAGAGCAGAGAGACTGTGGCTATAGAGCCTGCAGAGCAGAGAGACTGTGGCTATAGAGCCTGCAGAGCAGAGAGACTGTGGTGCCATATTCTAAGAGCCAGGCATTCCATGAGAGCCTCAACAACATTTATTTTCTAACAGTTTTATCAATGCAGAAAACAGCTATGTACTCACACTCACCCTCTCCATTCACCCTCAAACCAAAATCCTCCCCTCCCCCACATTCCCTCTCTCCTCACCTAGGGGTGATGTTGGGATCTCAGCGGTCCTGCGACTCGCCACATATTCAAATGAGCCTTTGATGAGATTCAATTAACTGAATTAACATATCAATTAACTCATATTTTCTTCATCCTCTGGAGTAAGGGATGAGGGAGGTAGTGCTGGGGGTGCGTGACTGCTAATGGCAGCCACTACTGTTGAAATGCAACCTGCTTGTAATACAGATGAGACTTAGAAAGTGAGGTAGTGTGTTAGCTGTACAGAGGCAGTGTGTTAGCTGTACAGAGACAGTGTTTTAGCTGTACAGAGGCAGTGTGTTAGCTGTACAGAGACAGTGTGTTAGCTGTACAGAGGCAGTGTGTTAGCTGTACAGAGACAGTGTGTTAGCTGTACAGAGGCAGTGTGTTAGCTGTACAGAGGCAGTGTGTTAGCTGTACAGAGGCAGTGTGTTAGCTGTTTAGAGGCAGTGTGTTAGCTGTACAGAGGCAGTGTGTTAGCTATACAGAGGCAGTGTGTTAGCTGTACAGAGGCAGTGTGTTAGCTGTACAGAGGCAGTGTGTTAGCTGTACAGAGGCAGTGTGTTAGCTGTACAGAGGCAGTGTGTTAGCTGTACAGAGGCAGTGTGTTAGCTGTACAGAGGCAGTGTGTTAGCTGTACAGAGGCAGTGTGTTAGCTGTTGTGTGTTAGCTGTGTTGAGGCAGATTGGTGTTTGTGTTGTTAACTGCAGGGTAATGGCACTGGAGAGGCCCTCAATCCAGCTCTATTCATCCCTTACCGCTTTCTAAGAGCCTCTTCAGATGCACCGCAGCACAGTTGGTGTGTGTGTGTGTGTGTGTGTGTGTGTGTGTGTGTGTGTGTGTGTGTGTGTGTGTGTGTGTGTGTGTGTGTGTGTGTGTGTGTGTGTGTGTGTGTGTGTGTTTGTGTGTGTGTGTGTGTGTGTGTGTGTGTAACCCTGGCACTCCACAGCCTAATTAAGTGATCTGATCCAAAGCTGATTTGAATAACAAAAGACCCTGATGAGGGAGGGGGATGAGAGGAGGAGAGGAAGAGAGGAAGAGGGTTTGGGTCTACAGTAGCAGCATTGTAGCAGGCAGGAAACACATGTTTGGTAGAGTAAACAGTCCCCAGTGTTCAGTACACATTACCATGCTAATATAGCTGACACACAACAGGGACCCTAGCTGTGGGAGGGGGGGGGGGGCTTTGGCATCCCCTGCCTCTCTATCTCTCTCTCCTTCAGAAGCTCCTGCCATCTCTAACTCTGATCAGTGACCCTCCCCCAGGAACACTGATCCAATCTGTCTCTACTGAGGCGTGGGAGCGAGGTAGGGAGGGAGAAAGGAGGGAGTGAGAGGAGGAGGGAAGGACGGAAGAGGGGGTAAAAGTAGCTGTGACCTTGTAGACTAGGAGGGAGTAGGTCTCTGAAGCAGGAAATCATTTGTTTAGTCCACACTCTGTTGGTGCTCTGTTTAAACTTTATTCACATGCGCCGAATACAACAAGTGTAGATCTTACCGTGAAATGCTTACTTACAAGCCCTTAACCAACAGTGTAGTTAAGAGTTTACTAAAAGCATGTGTGTACTGGTACCCCAGACGAAAGGAGACTATCAGCAGACTATACTTAATAATAGGTATTGTGTGGCCTGGGCCTCTATCGATTACTGTCCCAATACGTCACTGGTTCTCTGTACAGTCTTCTATACAGATGGACAATGCAGCTTTACACATCACCTGTCATATCATATGGCTGACACAGGCACACAGGGATGAGAGTGTAGACACGGGTGTGTGTGTGTGTCTAGCCTTCTATCAGGTCCTGAGAGCAGAAGACAGGGATAGTGTTACAGAGGTAATTAGTTCTAACAGGCCTGCTGAACGCATGCGCTTGTCCACAATAACCCCTCAGTCACTGACAGCTCTGTCTGGATGTGTTTGTCTCTCCCTCTCTCCTTACCGTCTCTCTCTCCTCCTCCACTCTCTCGTCTGTCCTTCCCCCTCTCTCTCTACTTTCCTCTCCTTTCTCCCACTCTCTCTCCTCTGTTTCGGTCTCTGTCTCTCATATCCTTCACATGGATAAAAGTGCAGTTAAAAGGGGCAGAGCAGATATGAGACAAGTGTCTCACGTGTCTGAGGTGAAGAGGTTTTTAGTGGCCTGGGAATCATGGATACGCACACACAGCCTACACACACACACACACACACACACACACACACACACACACACACACACACACACACACACACACACACACACACACACACACACACACACACACACACACATAGATAAACACACACACTTGAATGCAGGCACACACCCTCGCTCACCCTCGCTCACCCTCACACTGCCTCTCTCTCTCTCTCTCTCTCTCTCTCTCTCTCTCTCTCTCTCTCTCTCTCTCTCTCTCTCTCTCTCTCTCTCTCTCTCTCTCTCTCTCTCTCTCTCTCTCTCTCTCTCTCTCTTCTGCCATGTAATACCCGGATCAGAGATATTCTCATCATAATCTGATGATCTGACTACACTGTCTGTAATACTTAGTTTTGGCAACACTTTACAGAGATCTTTACAGGATTGGACTGAGGCCTGCTGAATTCTCAGTCTGACAAACAAAAACAAAATGGAGTGATTTTAGCAGATTTTGTAGATGTCATTTAGGGGTTCATTCTTTGTTGTGTTGTTTTGATTTATTTTGATTTTATTTGGATCCCCATTAGCTGACGCCATGACGACAGCTAGTCTTTCTGGGGTCCAACACAACGAAAAATACATTATAGATAAAAATACTTCTCTCATTAACAAGTAGACATTACAGTAGACATTACAGACATTACAGACATTAAAAATACCTTAAAGGTAATATTTAACTGTAAATACATTTAACAGTCAATACTACAGTATATGGTGTTTGTGTATATATGCGGACTGTGCTGACTGAGAGGTTATCCCATTTGGGAACAATGTCAGCTGTTTGGCCGAGGAAACTCAGTGTCGACTTTGATTTCCTGTAACATCCACCAATCAGAGCAGTCGATATTAGTCAGGCTGTTTCTGGCTGTCGCTGCAGGGGCCCCCAGGGACCTCACAGTAATCTAAACCACATCACTCAGACACACACACACACACACACACACACACACACACACACACACACACACACACACACACACACACACACACACACACACACACACACACACACACACACACACACACACACACACACACACACACACACCTCTCAGACAGTGGGGCCATTCAGAGCAGACAGTAGTTAATTGGACTCTGTCATGAGTAAACCTTGAGGAGCTGTACGGTAAGTGATAAACGTAGCTGCAGGTTGTAGTGATGTTGTCCACCAGTTGTATCAGTCAGACCTTTATACTGCTGACTATGGAGTTGTCTACCTCTGTATGTGTTACTGTTATGTCCAGAAGCAGCTAGAACTGAACTGAGTGCTGCCTGCCTGCTGACTTCCTCAAATAATATAATTACAGCAGTGCAGGAAACGCGCACACACACACACACACACACGCGCACACGCGCACGCACGCACGCACGCACGCACGCACGCACGCACGCACGCACGCACGCACGCACGCACACACACACGCGCGCACACGCGCACGCACGCACGCACGCACGCACGCACGCACGCACGCACGCACGCACGCACGCACGCATACATGCACACACACACACACACACACACACACCCACCCCAAACCCGTACAGAGTCTGGGCTATAAAGTGGAGTTAAACGGCTCTGAGAGAATCTCCTTGCTGACTTAAAAGCTTTGCTCTCAGCATGGATCAGATGACACTTATTAGACCTGAAATAAGAGAGGGGAGGAGGAGGAGAGGGTATACGGGTGATTCTCCTGTAATCATCTCTACAGTATGTTGGTGATTTGGGGATTCTCCTGTAATCATCTCTACAGTATGTTGGTGATTTGGGGATTCTCCTGTAATCATCTCTACAGTATGTTGGTGATTTGGGGATTCTCCTGTAATCATCTCTACAGTATGTTGGTGATTCTCCCATTTATTTGGAGTAGAACAGGATAATGGTTTAGTTTATTAGGATCCCCATTAGCTAGTTCACATGCAGCAGCTACTCTTCCTGGAGTCCACATAAAACATATACATACATGACAAAGTGCAGAACAGTTATAGACAAAAACATTACATAAAAAACATATATTTACAGTGTGTGTATATACAGCACCAGTCAAAAGTTGAGACACACCTACTCATTCCAGGGTTTTTCTGACTTTTTTACTATTTCCTACATTGTAGAATAATAGTGAAGACATCAAAACTATGAAATAACACATATGGAATCATGTAGCAACCAAAAAACTGTTAAACACATAAAAAAAATGGTTTATATTTGAGATTCTTCAAAGTAGCCACCCTTTGCCTTGATGACAGCTTTGCACACTCTTGGCATTCTCTCAACCAGCTTCAGCTGGAGTGCTTTTCCAACAGTCTTGAAGGAGTACTGACTTGACTGGTACTATATACACATATATATATATATATCATGAAAAAATATATATATATTGGAAAGACACCAAGAGACAACAAAAATACAATTTAAAACACTATTTATACATATTCATATTCTTATATACAGTTAAATTATATATTTAGAAAGAGGAGAGGCACTGTTAATAATTTGTTTTTTAAAGCTTAACTTGCTTTTCTCTGAGTAATCTCTGGTGGCAGAGCATTCCACGATGACATGGCTCCATACATAACTGAGCGACACATTAGATCTGTTTTTGGGTTTGGGTACAGCGAAGAAACCCGTAGTGCATGTCTGGTGGGGTATGTATGTCTATTTGAAGTGTCTGAAAATACAATTATACAAGTGGTTAGACATTTTCAACACACAAACGTTTTAAAAAACCATGAAAGACTATCATGCACGTTGTTGATGTTAGTTGTATGTGTACAGTGAATGATGAATACTAGTTACTCAGCCTTCCCCCATTCTAACAGCTGCATTTCCATATTTTATACTTGGTCTTGGATGGGTCTGAGAGAGCGGGAGAGAGGCATTGGTGAAACATACAGTTCTTTCATTTTGTATTCTTCCCTCCCATTACCCCTTGGTATAGATTTGTCGGGGGGTTCTGTGTGTGTGTGTGTGTGTGTATGTGTGGCTGTGGGTTCATATACTCACGGTCATAAGAGAAGATTAAAGTAATTAATCTAGCATGTATAGTAATGAAACGTTTGATTGGAAAAATCCATCCCCCCTCCCTCCTCATCTCCCGTCTTTCGTTTCCTGTTGTCCTGTCTCTCTCCATCTGTATGTGTCTTTTGTTCTATCTTTTCTTTTCTAGTTATACATCTTGATTATTAATTATACGTTTATTTCTCTGTGGACATTGTTATTGTCAATTTTGCTGTGTAGCCTGTATACTCACCACCTCTCTCTCTTCCCTCCTCCCTCCCCTCCCCTCTCTCTCTTCCCTCCTCCCTCCTCTCTCTCTCTCTTCCCTCCTCCCTCCCTCCCCTCCCCTCTCTCTCTTCCCTCCTCCCTCCCCCCCTCTCTCTCTCTTCCCTCCTCCCTCCCTTCCTCTTTCTCTCTTCCCTCCTCTCTCCCCTCCTCTCTCTCTTCCCTCCTCCCTCCTCTCTCTCTCTTCCCTCCTCCCTCCCCTCCTCTCTCTCTCTTCACTCCTCCCTCCCCTCCTCTCTCTCTTCCCTCCTCCCTCCTCTCTCTCTCTTCCCTCCTCCCTCCCTTCCTCTCTCTCTCTCTTCCCTCCTCCCTCCCCTCCTCTCTCTCTCTCTCCAGCATGCAGAGCAGGGTTCTATAAGTCTCTGCTGGGTAACGTCCAGTGTTCTAAGTGTCCACCTCACAGCTTCACCCATCATGAGGGAGCTCTACACTGTGGCTGCGAGAAAAACTACTTCCGCGCTGATGGAGACCCGCCATCTACGGCCTGCACACGTAAGTCTCTGTGTTTGTGAGTGAGAGCCAAAAATAGTTTACTCTCTGAAAGTACTGTTTGTTTATTCTCTAAACTGTTTTAGCTGCTGTGTCTCTGAGGACAATATCTTGCGCTCTCGCTCTCTCTCTGAGCTGTATCCGGATGGTTCACAGAAGCAGATGGCTGATGCCAAGCATGCTTAACTACAGTACCCAGAAATCACTGCCCTGGCAGCTCTGATGACTGCCACCATATGACACCCACTGCATCAGCCATGTCTGTAGTCCCTGGGGGGAGTTAAGGACAACCAGAGCAGACCTTTATTTCCAGTTTCCTCCTGTTTATTAGGGAGAGTCCTGTTTTACAGCCCTAAAACCTTTATAGACTAAGTAAATGAGCAGGAGTCTGGGAAGGAACATAGAGATCGGAGAAGAATCTAGATTTACACATGTATGATATGATCTCCACCCACTGTCCTACTGTTCATATCACATCTGGTAATCTATATATCTAGACATGACACACCATATGTGGGAGCCTCAGGTCAAAGACACGTAAAACCCAGAGCTCTAGTCTCATCAGTATTATGGCTCGGCTGCTAGGTAGGCGTAGTGAATGTACAGTAGAGTGGAGGAGCTAGAACAGTAGAGGACTGTGGAGTTGACTGTATCCGCTGTCTGAACCCCAGCACCTCAGACAAACAAACAAACAAGGCTTTATATTGTCAAAGTCAACCCTACTCAGCCCATCTCCTCCCTCGTTCAATTCTTTGCTGAGGATCTCTCCGTAGTTCTGGTTAGCTCCCTGTGTAATTATCCCCTCAGGTCTGACATTAAAGTCTGGAAATATTCAGAGAATCTGTTCACAGTAAGAACATGTCATTTCCATCTGCCAGTGAGAGTTTGAGGTTTGGCCTGAACCAGTGTTCTGTCCTTCTTCCTCCCTGTGACTGGTGGCTGAACTGACTCTGCTGCCCAAAGGGACAGACTGCTGTCACTCAATCACACACACAATTGTATTAATATAATATATATTTTTACCCCCCCCCACTCTCTCTCTCTCAATTCAAATGGGATTTATTGGCATGGGAAACGTGTTTACGTAGCCAAAGCAAGTGAAATAAACAATAAGCAAAAGTGAGAAGACACAAAACAATATCAACAAAAAACTATTAGAAATGAACAGTGAACTCTCTCTCTCTCTCTCTCTCTCTCTATCTCTCTCTCTCTCTCTCTTTCTGTCTCTCTCTCGCTCACTCTCTCGCTCTGGCTTTGTCTCTCTCTCTCTCTCTCTCACTCTCACTCTCTCGCTCACTCTCTCTCTCTGGCTCTGTCTCTCCAGGTCCTCCCTCAGCTCCTCGTAATGTGATCTCAGTCATCAACGAGACCTCAGTGATTCTGGACTGGTCCTGGCCGGAGGACACGGGAGGTCGTAAGGACGTTACCTTCACCGTGCTGTGTAAGCGCTGCAGGCCTGGCCAGAGGGTGTGTGAGGCATGTCGCAGCAATGTGCGGTTCCTCCCTCGCGCTGCGGGCCTGCAGAACACTACCGTTACCGTGGGAGACCTGCTGGCTCACACCAACTACACTTTCGAGATTGAGGCTCAGAATGGAGTGTCCCAGTTAGCCCCAACCATGAGGCAATATGCTGCTGTGACCATCACTACCAACCAAGCAGGTAAGGCCGGAGATGCACAAACACACTCTTGTGCACACACACACCCATTGATGTTCACGGACGCACACAAACACAAGGGCATGCACATCAACACACACACCTATAGACACACACACAGGCACACTACACACACACATAAACGTACATGCATGCATTCCAACCATCAGCTCTGGACATTTACAAGGAGATCCTAGCCAGTATACTTCAGAGTTTTATCACCAGTATCAAATGTCTCCCTCCTCACAAATACACTCTGTATAAAACTTTGTGTTGTTTTTCAGCTTTTACAGACAGTCGTTATAATGGAATGGGTTCACATCAACCCCTCATATAAACATTCTCACGCATGCATGCGCACAGGAACACACACACACACACACACACACACACACACACACACACACAGAGGGATGGGTTGCTCACATCGATCTCTCATATAAACATTCTCCACACATCCCAACCCAGAGACAACGGGGAGGGAGGACTTGGCCCAGTGAAAGTCCCTCACAGAGACAAATCAATCTCTCTGTAGCGGATTGTAACAAACCTCAACATTCCAATACCAAACTAGGAATGCATGCATGATGGCTATAGTTCACTACACCCTCCCACTCCTTCCCTCACTCCATACATCCCTCTCTGTGGTTTTTCCTCTCTCTCTCTCCTCTCTTTCTCTCTGTCTCTCTTCTCATTCCTCAACCATCCATACACATCTCTCTGTTACGGCCCTCGTTGGTCGAATGAAGAGTGGACCAAAGCGCAGCGTGGAAAGTGTTCATGATTCTTTTATTTCAAAAACACTCAAACAAAATAACAAATGTGAAAACGAAAGCGCACAGTTCTGTCAGGCAGAAAACACGAAACAGAAAACAAGATCCCACAAAACCCAAAAGGAAAATGACAACTTATGTATGATCCCCAATCAGAGACAACGATAGACAGCTGCCTCTGATTGGGAAACACACGGCCAAAAACAAAGAAATAGAAAACATAGACTTTCCCACCCGAGTCACACCCTGACCTAACCAAACATAGAAAATAATAAGGAACTCTAAGGTCAGGGCGTGACACTCTCTCCCTCTGTTCTCAGTTGTCACGTTCTGACCCTAGTTATTGTGTTAATTGTTTGTTTTAGTGGGTCAGGACGTGAGTTGGGTGGGCATTCATTGTTTTGTGTCTGGTTTGTCTATTTCTGTGTTTGACCTGATATGGTTCTCAATCAGAGGCAGCTGTCAATCGTTGTCCCTGATTGAGAACCATATTAAGGTAACCTGTTTGGTGTTGGGTTTTGTGGGTGATTGTATTTCGTGTCAGTGTTCGTGCCACACGGGACTGTTTTCGGTTTGGTCACGTTTGTTGTTTTTGTATCTTGAAGTGTTCAGTTTACTTTCATTAAATAATGAACACTTTCCACTCTGCGTCTTGGTCCGATCCCTACACCTCCTCTTCAGACGAAGAGGAGGAAATCTGCCGTAACATCAGTCATACCTGTGTGTTGATGTTTAGGTGCTGACTCCAACCCAGTCATTTGTGCCTCTATGATTTTCCTTTCTGATAGTCTTATGTCTTACTCTCTCCTTACCGACTTGGCACAGACGTCAATTCAACGTCTATTCTACGTTCGCTAAACGTATTTTCATTGAAATGACGTGGTTGATGAAATGACAAGGTTGATTGGAGCAGTATGTACCCAGTGGGTCTCTGTCTGCTGGGACATTGGGTCCGGTCTCCTCTCTCTTGTTGTAGAGCAGCAGTAGATGAAGGTCTCTGTCTGCTGGGACATTGGGTCCGGTCTCCTCTCTTGTTGTAGAGCAGCAGTAGATGAAGGTCTCTGTCTGCTGGGACATTGGGTCCGGTCTCCTCTCTCTTGTTGTAGAGCAGCAGTAGATGAAGGTCTCTGTCTGCTGGGACATTGGGTCCGGTCTCCTCTCTCTTGTTGTAGAGGAGCAGTAGATGAAGGTCTCTGTCTGCTGGGACATTGGGTCCGGTCTCCTCTCTCTTGTTGTAGAGCAGCAGTAGATGAAGGTCTCTGTCTGCTGGGACATTGGGTCCGGTCTCCTCTCTCTTGTTGTAGAGCAGCAGTAGAGGAAGGTCTCTGTCTGCTGGGACATTGGGTCCGGTCTCCTCTCTCTTGTTGTAGAGCAGCAGTAGATGAAGGTCTCTGTCTGCTGGGACATTGGGTCCGGTCTCCTCTCTCTTGTTGTAGAGGAGCAGTAGATGAAGGTCTCTGTCTGCTGGGACATTGGGTCCGGTCTCCTCTCTCTTGTTGTAGAGCAGCAGTAGATGAAGGTCTCTGTCTGCTGGGACATTGGGTCCGGTCTCCTCTCTCTTGTTGTAGAGCAGCAGTAGATGAAGGTCTCTGTCTGCTGGGACATTGGGTCCGGTCTCCTCTCTCTTGTTGTAGAGCAGCAGTAGAGGAAGGTCTCTGTCTGCTGGGACATTGGGTCCGGTCTCCTCTCTCTTGTTGTAGAGCAGCAGTAGATGAAGGTCTCTGTCTGCTGGGACATTGGGTCCGGTCTCCTCTCTCTTGTTGTAGAGGAGCAGTAGATGACGTCTCTGTCTGCTGGGACATTGGGTCCGGTCTCCTCTCTCTTGTTGTAGAGCAGCAGTAGAGGAAGGTCTCTGTCTGCTGGGACATTGGGTCCGGTCTCCTCTCTCTTGTTGTAGAGCAGCAGTAGAGGAAGGTCTCTGTCTGCTGGGACATTGGGTCCGGTCTCCTCTCTCTTGTTGTAGAGCAGCAGTAGATGAAGGTCTCTGTCTGCTGGGACATTGGGTCCGGTCTCCTCTCTCTTGTTGTAGAGCAGCAGTAGAGGAAGGTCTCTGTCTGCTGGGACATTGGGTCCGGTCTCCTCTCTCTTGTTGTAGAGCAGCAGTAGATGAAGGTCTCTGTCTGCTGGGACATTGGGTCCGGTCTCCTCTCTCTTGTTGTAGAGCAGCAGTAGAGGAAGGTCTCTGTCTGCTGGGACATTGGGTCCGGTCTCCTCTCTCTTGTTGTAGAGGAGCAGTAGATGAAGGTCTCTGTCTGCTGGGACATTGGGTCCGGTCTCCTCTCTCTTGTTGTAGAGCAGCAGTAGATGAAGGTCTCTGTCTGCTGGGACATTGGGTCCGGTCTCCTCTCTCTTGTTGTAGAGGAGCAGTAGATGACGTCTCTGTCTGCTGGGACATTGGGTCCGGTCTCCTCTCTCTTGTTGTAGAGCAGCAGTAGAGGAAGGTCTCTGTCTGCTGGGACATTGGGTCCGGTCTCCTCTCTCTTGTTGTAGAGCAGCAGTAGAGGAAGGTCTCTGTCTGCTGGGACATTGGGTCCGGTCTCCTCTCTCTTGTTGTAGAGCAGCAGTAGATGAAGGTCTCTGTCTGCTGGGACATTGGGTCCGGTCTCCTCTCTCTTGTTGTAGAGCAGCAGTAGATGAAGGTCTCTGTCTGCTGGGACATTGGGTCCGGTCTCCTCTCTCTTGTTGTAGAGCAGCAGTAGAGGAAGGTCTCTGTCTGCTGGGACATTGGGTCCGGTCTCCTCTCTCTTGTTGTAGAGCAGCAGTAGATGAAGGTCTCTGTCTGCTGGGACATTGGGTCCGGTCTCCTCTCTCTTGTTGTAGAGCAGCAGTAGAGGAAGGTCTCTGTCTGCTGGGACATTGGGTCCGGTCTCCTCTCTCTTGTTGTAGAGCAGCAGTAGATGAAGGTCTCTGTCTGCTGGGACATTGGGTCCGGTCTCCTCTCTCTTGTTGTAGAGCAGCAGTAGATGAAGGTCTCTGTCTGCTGGGACATTGGGTCCGGTCTCCTCTCTCTTGTTGTAGAGCAGCAGTAGATGACGTCTCTGTCTGCTGGGACATTGGGTCCGGTCTCCTCTCTCTTGTTGTAGAGCAGCAGTAGATGAAGGTCTCTGTCTGCTGGGACATTGGGTCCGGTCTCCTCTCTCTTGTTGTAGAGCAGCAGTAGATGAAGGTCTCTGTCTGCTGGGACATTGGGTCCGGTCTCCTCTCTCTTGTTGTAGAGGAGCAGTAGATGAAGGTCTCTGTCTGCTGGGACATTGGGTCCGGTCTCCTCTCTCTTGTTGTAGAGCAGCAGTAGAGGAAGGTCTCTGTCTGCTGGGACATTGGGTCCGGTCTCCTCTCTCTTGTTGTAGAGGAGCAGTAGATGAAGGTCTCTGTCTGCTGGGACATTGGGTCCGGTCTCCTCTCTCTTGTTGTAGAGCAGCAGTAGATGAAGGTCTCTGTCTGCTGGGACATTGGGTCCGGTCTCCTCTCTCTTGTTGTAGAGCAGCAGTAGATGAAGGTCTCTGTTTGCTGGGACATTGGGTCCGGTCTCCTCTCTCTTGTTGTAGAGCAGCAGTAGAGGAAGGTCTCTGTCTGCTGGGACATTGGGTCCGGTCTCCTCTCTCTTGTTGTAGAGCAGCAGTAGAGGAAGGTCTCTGTCTGCTGGGACATTGGGTCCGGTCTCCTCTCTCTTGTTGTAGAGGAGCAGTAGATGAAGGTCTCTGTCTGCTGGGACATTGGGTCCGGTCTCCTCTCTCTTGTTGTAGAGCAGCAGTAGATGAAGGTCTCTGTCTGCTGGGACATTGGGTCCGGTCTCCTCTCTCTTGTTGTAGAGCAGCAGTAGATGAAGGTCTCTGTCTGCTGGGACATTGGGTCCGGTCTCCTCTCTCTTGTTGTAGAGCAGCAGTAGATGAAGGTCTCTGTCTGCTGGGACATTGGGTCCGGTCTCCTCTCTTGTTGTAGAGCAGCAGTAGATGAAGGTCTCTGTCTGCTGGGACATTGGGTCCGGTCTCCTCTCTTGTTGTAGAGCAGCAGTAGATGAAGGTCTCTGTCTGCTGGGACATTGGGTCCGGTCTCCTCTCTCTTGTTGTAGAGCAGCAGTAGAGGAAGGTCTCTGTCTGCTGGGACATTGGGTCCGGTCTCCTCTCTCTTGTTGTAGAGCAGCAGTAGAGGAAGGTCTCTGTCTGCTGGGACATTGGGTCCGGTCTCCTCTCTCTTGTTGTAGAGCAGCAGTAGATGAAGGTCTCTGTCTGCTGGGACATTGGGTCCGGTCTCCTCTCTCTTGTTGTAGAGCAGCAGTAGATGAAGGTCTCTGTCTGCTGGGACATTGGGTCCGGTCTCCTCTCTCTTGTTGTAGAGCAGCAGTAGAGGAAGGTCTCTGTCTGCTGGGACATTGGGTCCGGTCTCCTCTCTCTTGTTGTAGAGCAGCAGTAGAGGAAGGTCTCTGTCTGCTGGGACATTGGGTCCGGTCTCCTCTCTCTTGTTGTAGAGGAGCAGTAGATGAAGGTCTCTGTCTGCTGGGACATTGGGTCCGGTCTCCTCTCTCTTGTTGTAGAGCAGCAGTAGAGGAAGGTCTCTGTCTGCTGGGACATTGGGTCCGGTCTCCTCTCTCTTGTTGTAGAGCAGCAGTAGATGAAGGTCTCTGTCTGCTGGGACATTGGGTCCGGTCTCCTCTCTCTTGTTGTAGAGCAGCAGTAGATGAAGGTCTCTGTCTGTCTGTGTAACACAGTGGGGAGGGATAGCTGGGATTGTTTCAGTTAATACAGAGTCTCTCTATTGTGGAGCGTAATTCTGCTAGCTACAGTAATGTGTTCTCAATGCACGATTCCTTGCCTGTAGAGAGCAAGACAGGGGGGGTTATACACCTTTTTGGGGGGATGGTGTGTACATACCCACACAGACGCACACGAACACACACACACACACACACACACACACACACACACACACACACACACACACACACACACACACACACACACACACACACACACACACACTGAGGTGTACAATGAGGTGCGTGCTGAGTTTCCTGTGTGTTATCCCAGCTGTGGTCTATAAAGGATGACGGGCCAGACACTGCACTTTGAAATGACAGCAGAGGGATGAGCAGTAAATGCAGATTTACTGTGTGTGTGTAGATTTAGTGCTCTTCACTTGTCTCCGGACGTGTGTATACCTCTCCCAGGGGAGAGGGAGGGTAGAGGTAAAGAAAAGCAACACGTCCACTGATCATGTAAAGATAGCAGGTTTCAACAGAGCTCTCTACCAGTCTGTTTGTGCTCAGAATAGGTGAATCCTTATGTTTTAACCTACAGATCTTATAACCTTCCTCTTATCTCTCTGTGCCTGTTAAAGGACATGCTACATTAACAACAGGATGAGGATGGTTCATATGTATCACTAAGCTGTCACCTGAGAGGATAGCGTGATGAGAATAGTGAAATAGTGAGTTTAATGTGTGATTGTCCTTTAGCTGAGATGAGGAAAAGGAAAGGGTGTGTGAAAATGAAACATTGAAAATGAAACACACACACACACAAACACACACACACACACACACGCAAACACACGCACACACACACACACACACACACACACACACACACAAACCATCCTTATTCTGCAGCTGCACGACCCATCAGGCTGAGTTTACAAGGATTAGGGTTGTCAGTGTACAGCTCCCTACACACACATGTGGCTATGTCCGTGGAGAGAGAGGACACGCAAGCTGCCCTCTTTCAGAGAGAAACACACACACACTACACCAACACACTCCTGTTTAAACCTGCCAAAACTGTTAAAAGCTGGATTAACTGGCCGTCTCGGAAGGGAGGAAAGCATCCGGATATTCTGACAGGGTGTCGTAAGACGAGTCTCAGCCCCTCTTCTACACACACACACACACACACACACACACACACACACACACACACACACACACACACACACACACACACACACACACACACACACACACACACACACACACACACACACACCGTGAAAGCAGGATGTAGATCTGATGACAATAGGAAATGTAGCGCTGAGAGACTGATCTCCATTACAACTGTTTAGTCTTATCCCTCCACTGAAGTGAGACTGATAAAGGCTGGAGTTTGAGAGAGTCTGATGCTTAATATGGGACTGTATCAATCAAATGTATTTATAAAGCCCTTTTTACATCAGCAGTTGTCACAAGGTGCTTGTGCAGAAACCCAAACTAAAACCCCAAACAGCAAGCAATGCAGATGTAGAAGCATGGTGGCTAGGAAAAACTCCATAGAATAGGCAGGAACATGGGAAGAAACCTAGAGAGGAACCAGGCTCTGAGGGGTGGCCAGTCCTCTTCTGGCTGTGCCAGGTGTAGATTATAAGAGTACATGGCCATTAAGGCCAGATTGTTCTTCAAGATATGTTCAAACGTTAATAGATGACCAGCAGGGTTAAAAAATAATCACAGTGGTTATAGAGCGTGCAACAGGTCAGCACCTCAGGAGTAAATGTCAGTTGGCTTTTCATAGCCGAGCATTCAGAGGTCGAAACAACAGGTGCGGTAGAGAGAGAGAGAGAGAGGATGAGGGAGGGTCGGAACAGCAGGTCCGGGACAAGGTAGCACGACCGGTAAACAGGTCAGGGTTCCATAGCCACAGGCAGAACAGCAGAAACTGGATTGCAGCACGGCAAGGTAGTACGACCAATAAACATGTCAGGGTTCTATAGCCACAGGCAGAACAGCAGAAACTGGATCAGCAGCATGACCAGGTGGGACGGGGACAGCCAGGAGTCGTGAGCCAGGTAATCCTGAGGCATGGCCCTAGGGCTCAGGTTCTCTGGGAGGGGAGAGAGAGGGGTGGAAGAATTAGAGGGAGCATGCCTAAGATCACACAAGACACACGATAAGACAGGAGAATTACACCAGATAGGACAGACTGACCCTAGCCCCCCGGCGCATAGACTTTTTCAGCATAGATACTGGAGACTGAGACAGGGGGGGTCGGACACTGTGGCCCCATCCAAAGTTACTCCTGGACAGGGCCAACCAGACAGGATATAACCCCACCCACTTTGACAAAGCAAAGCCCCCACACCACCAAAGGAATATCAACAGACCATTAACTTACTACCCTGAGATTTGGCCGAGTACAGCCCACAAAGATCTCCTCCACCGCACGAGCCCAAGGAGGTGCAAAACTGGACAGGAAGATCAAGTCAGTGACTTAACCCACTCAAGTAGAGTATAGCAAAAAAAAGCCTGGCATGATGTGATGCACCCCTCCTAGGGACTGCATGTGAGAGTGCGAGCAAGCCAGTGACTCGTAATAGGGTCAGATGCAGAGAATCCCAGTGGAGAGAGGGGAGCCGGCCAGGCAGAGACAGCAAGGGTGGTTTGTCACTCCAGTACATTGGCGTTTACCTTCACACCCCTGGGCCAGACTACACTCAATTATAGGACCTACTGAAGAGATCAGTCTTCAGTATAGACAGGGTTGAGACAGAGTCTACGTCTCATGGATCGGCAGGTGATTCCATAAAAATGTAGCTCTATAGGAGAAAGCCCTGCCTCCAGCTGTTTGCTTAGAAATTCTAGGAACAATAAGGAGGCCTGCGTCTTGTGAACGTAACGTACATGTTGGTATGTACAGCAGGACCAAATCAGCGAGATGGGTAGGAGCAAATCAGCCCTAGCCTTAACCAGAAGCTAGCACTGGAGTAATATGATCACATTTGTGAGTTCTAGTCAAGAGTCTATCAGCCCTATTTGGCATCTCTGTTTTGTCCGAGTTTAAAATTTAAAAAATGTGCCACCATCCACTTCCTTATGTCTGAAACACAGGCTTCCAGGGTAGACAATTTTGGGGCTTCACCATGTTTCATCAAAATGTACAGCTGTGTGGTCTGCACAGCAGTGAAAGTTGACATTGTCTTTCCGAATGACATCACTAAGAGGTAGCATATATAGTGAAAACCATGGTGGTCCTAGAACGGAACCTAAAGTAACACCTAAACTTATCATTGATTTGTCAGAAGACAAACCATCCACAGAGACTAACTGATATCTTTCCGATAGATAAGATCTAAACCAGACAACAACTTTTCTGCGTAGACCAATTATTTCCAATCTCTCCAAAATAATATGGTGATAGATGGTGTCGAAAGCGACACTAAGGTCTAGGAGTGCAAGGCCAGACGCAGAGCCTTGGTCTGACGCCATTAAAAGGTAATTTACCACCTTCACGAGTGCAGTCTTAGTGCTATGATGGTACTTTGATGGGGACTGTAGTCACATCCTCTCGTCTCTGCAGTGAGCTATTGGGGAAGAATTGGGGGCCAGAGAGAAAGAAGGAGAAATCTCTCTTGAAGCCAGGAAGCCCTCCAGAACTGTTCACAGAGGGAGGGAGGGAGGGAGGGAGGGAGGGAGGGAGGGAGAATAATAGAAAGATACCCAGCATCAAACCAGTGTCCTGCTCAGACACAATAAATCATTACACCCATAAACCACAGAACCAATAAAACAACAGCTATACCCCTATCAGAAACAGAGGGAATGAGAGAAAGAGAGAGAGAACGAGGGAGAGAGTGAAAACAGACTCGCTCCAAATGGATTCATTAACAGAGAGAAAATAACTTCCAGTGGAAAAAAAGTGCCAGCCGTTCTAAAGTTGTATCATCAGAATCAAGAGAGGCTCGAACGTTTTCAAAGACAAACATGTTGTTTCCTGCGGTCTAATGAACTTAAAGCTCATGGCCGCCTGGCCTCTCAGCTGCAGCTAGCAATTACACAACTGTAAAAGTGGAAAAAAGAAAGGGAGAGAGGAATGGAAGGAGAGAAGGAGCGAGTCCTGAGTTGAATTACAGTGCCAGATTGAGACCATGTGAGGTCCCAAGGCGAGGCGACATGAGAGCGAGGGATGGTGGGAGGGTAATACACTGGGGCAGGGAAGGAGGGATGGTGGGAGGGTAATACACTGGGACAGGGAAGGAGGAATGGTTAGGAGGGTAATACACTGGGGCAGGGAAGGAGGGATGGTGGGAGGGTAATACCTGGGGCAGAGAAGGAGGGATGGTGGGAGGGTAATACACTGGGGGCAGGGAAGGAGGGATGGTGGGAGGGTAATACACTGGGGGCAGGGAAGGAGGGATGGTGGGAGGGTAATACACTGGGGCAGGGAAGGAGGGATGGTGGGAGGGTAATACCTGGGGCAGAGAAGGAGGGATGGTGGGAGGGTAATACACTGGGGGCAGGGAAGGAGGGATGGTGGGAGGGTAATACACTGGGGGCAGGGAAGGAGGGATGGTGGGAGGGTAATACACTGGGGCAGGGAAGGAGGGATGGTGGGAGGGTAATACACTGGGGCAGAGAAGGAGGGATGGTGGGAGGGTAATACACTGGGGCAGAGAAGGAGGGATGGTGGGAGGGTAATACACTGGGGGCAGGGAAGGAGGGATGGTGGGAGGGTAATACACTGGGGCAGGGAAGGAGGGATGGTGGGAGGGTAATACACTGGGGCAGAGAAGGGGGGATGGTGGGAGGGTAATACACTGGGGGCAGGGAAGGAGGGATGGTGGGAGGGTAATACACTGGGACAGGGAAGGATGAATGGTTAGGAGGGTAATACACTGGGGCAGAGAAGGAGGGATGGTGGGAGGGTAATACACTGGGGGCAGGGAAGGAGGGATGGTGGGAGGGTAATACACTGGGGCAGGGAAGGAGGGATGGTGGGAGGGTAATACACTGGGGCAGAGAAGGAGGGATGGTGGGAGGGTAATACACTGGGGCAGGGAAGGAGGGATGGTGGGAGGGTAATACACTGGGGGCAGAGAAGGAGGGGTGGTGGGAGGGTAATACACTGGGGCAGAGAAGGACGGATGGTGGGAGGGTAATACACTGGGGGCAGGGAAGGAGGGATGGTGGGAGGGTAATACACTGGGGCAGAGAAGGAGGGATGGTGGGAGGGTAATACACTGGGGGCAGGGAAGGAGGGATGGTGGGAGGGTAATACACTGGGGCAGGGAAGGAGGGATGGTGGGAGGGTAATACACTGGGGCAGAGAAGGAGGGATGGTGGGAGGGTAATACACTGGGGCAGAGAAGGAGGGATGGTGGGAGGGTAATACACTGGGGGCAGGGAAGGAGGGATGGTGGGAGGGTAATACACTGGGGCAGGGAAGGAGGGATGGTGGGAGGGTAATACACTGGGGCAGAGAAGGAGGGAGGAGGTGTATATTTCTAGTGTTTCCCTATACGTTGGGGATGATATCATGGTCCCTGCTAGTTCTGGGGTTGGTCGCTGAGACTCTGGCCTGTAGTATAGATGCTGTCTCTATGTGTATGCTCTCCCACCTGGTTTGTATGGACCCTCCTCTGATGAACTATCTAACTAACTAACTAACTCAATTAGACCAACAGGAACCCCTTTAATATGAACTGTTAACAGGAAACAGACTGCTGACTGAACATGCTGCATTAACTTCCTGTGACCTGCTAGTAGATGTTGTGCAAAATGGTCAATAATCTCTCCCCCTCCCCCCTCTCCCCCTCTGCCTCTCTCCAGCCCCTTCTCCAGTGACTGTGATCAGGAAGGATCGTACGTCTCGTAACAGCATCTCTCTGTCCTGGCTGGAACCAGAGAGACCCAACGGCATCATACTGGACTACGAGGTCAAATACTACGAGAAGGTCGGTTCACAAACACCATACATGCTTTAGTACTGTTCTCTGCTGTCCCCTTTGGGGACTAACTCCATGCACTGAAGGAAGAGAAGAGACACCATTTGGGCTTGTTCTACCTCTCGCTCCCATTCCAGACTCTTGTGGTTGTCCTCTGTTCTAATGTCTCACTGGTCTAGTCTTCTGGCTTCTCTCTGGAAGCTGGGCCATGGGTTGGGGAAGAGGATCAGACACTGGTAGTGGATCAGAGAGAGAAAGGGAGGGAGGAGGGAGAAGCGGAGAGAGAGGGAGGGAGGGGGAGGGAGAAGCAAAGAGAGAGGGAGGGGGAGGGAGAAGGAGAGAGAGAGAGAGGGGGAGGGAGGGAGAAGGAGAGAGAGAGGGAGGGGGAGGGAGGGAGAAGGAGAGAGAGAGGGAGGGGGAGGGAGAAGGAGAGAGAGAGGGAGGGGGGGGAGGGAGAAGCAGAGAGAGAGGGAGGGGGAGGGAGAAGCAGAGAGAGAGGGAGGGGGAGGGAGGGAGAAGCAGAGAGAGAGGGAGGGGGAGGGAGAAGCAGAGAGAGAGGGAGGGGGGAGAGCGAGATAGAGAAAATAGTTATCAGGGGTTCTGAGGGAGAGAGAGAGAGTCTTATTGCCATCTCTTATGGCAACCGGGCCAATATTCTCCCACAGAAAAAACATTCCACAGTCTAGTGGGTAAATGTCTGGGCAGGGCGACCACACACACAGATGGGGCATACACACACCCTCACTCTCTTTATGTATCTGACTCACACTGACACGCCAACCAGCCTTCTCTCTTCCTCCTCCTGTCCTCTCCTTTCCAGTCTTAATGGAGTGTAGTTTTATTGCTGACAGTAAATGTGTCTGCAGGGTCTCTGTGAGGAAATTAGCGTGGAACGAATGGCTGGTTTTCAATGGAGCTATGGGTGACTTTTGATAGTGAAATTAGCCTTTATCTCGCTCTGTCTCTGTCTCTCTCTGTCTCTCTATCTCTCTGTCTCTCTCTCTCTCTCTCTCTCTCTCTCTCTCTCTCTCTCTCTCTCTCTCTCTCTCTCTCTCTCTCTGTCACTGTCTCTGTCTCTGTCCATCTCTGTCTGTCTATGTCTGTCTGTGTGTCTGTCTGTCTGTCTGTCTGTGATCAGTCATCCTCAGATCTCAGTCCCTGGTGGCTCCTAATCCCTTTATTAGCAGGCCAAACACTTCCCTCTCTCTGGGGAAAACACAGTTCTAGGATCAGATCATCTTACCCCATATCCTAACCTCAACCATCAGAAGGACAAACACTAAACTGATCTGAGGTCTGGGCCTATAGGCTCTGTTTCCTTCCACTTTCCGGTGTGGCCTCTCTCAGCTCTCTCAGCTTGGGACATGTATAGCTGAGCTGTCGCACTAGATCCGCTCCGCCATCACCATCTGAGGGGCCGCTAGCTGTTGCAGGCATGACTGGAGCCTCCTAACCCCTAGGATAATGGGCTCGTCCAAGAGGAACAGCCAGGGCTGGGACACCCAAAGAGACACAGGGGACAGGCAGGGAAGCTGGGGCCATACCCAGTCACGGGGCCTCTTGATCAGGCCTGACTGAGGGTGACTGAGGGCCTCTATACCCAGCAGTGGTCTGATCACAAGACTCCCAGGGACCACAGGCAGAGTGATTTCACTCAGTGACTAAACAGCGACACAAACACAGGCCTGCCTAAAGAAGTATAAAGAGGCCTGAAGGGGCCCAGGCTGTGAGACAGGAGTCTATTCCTGGCAGTCCATCCGGCTGTTGATTGTTTACAAACTGTGTTTTGAGGTGTGTGACACACACACAGGCCCAGTCAGCTCGGTAGAGTAGCTATGCTGCTTCATTTAACCTAGATATAGACTTCTAATGTATTACCGACAGGGTTAGGGCCTATATTGGCCTGATGGCGTGTATAACAGGAATAAATGATCAAGTGGATATGAAAGGCTAACTGACTAAGCTAAGTGATGGTAGTGGTAGAGTGAACTTTACCAATCAACCATGTCTGGGAAACTGGGATTTCCAATCCGTACTGCTTACCAAACACACACAAACTCTCTCAATTTCTCCCACTCCAACTCTCCCACTTTCCATCTCTCCCTCTCTCCCTGCTCCAGACACACTCTTTGGGCTTCCTCGCTAAACAGCTAAATGACTCTAAGCCTTAGATAAGGCCTTTTAGTGCACTTTATGAAAATAAAGTTTGTAGGAACACACTTTAGCATTTATTTTTCTGTTTTTATTTCATCTGGAAAAGAGAGAGAAACTTTCAGATCCACTTTAATTTGACTGTTTATTTATGCTGGGGTTGAAATGGAAAGGAATGCTACTCTTTACATGAGTATTACACGAGTTAAATTCAACCTCCTACACTCTCTCTCTCTCTCTCTCTCTCTCACACACACACACACACACACACACACACACACACACACACACACACACACACACACACACACACACACACACACACACACACACACACACACACACACACAGTATTTACAGAGTCCTGGGCTCAACACTATAAGGCTGTAACTCCAGACTGCACCATTTAGATAGTCAGAGCGGAACGTGACGGACATATTAAATTTCAACAACAGCACACACAGAGAGTGTGAGCAATTGCACAGCTTGTCACACACAGAAGGCAGCTTAGAGACACACCCACTCTCACACTTCTGAGAGCCTGGGCACACCTGTTTGTTATTTTCAAGGGATCACATGATGTCGAGGGTGACAAGCAGGGAAAGATTTCTGACTGATAGAGACTGGTATTATACAAGGCACAAGGAAAGAGTATCACACAGGCACTCCTGAGGAGGGAGGAACAAGGGATTGGTTTCTACTCTCAGACAGAAAGAAGTTATTTTAAAGGGCTTCTTGCACCATACATCCCTGATGCACCCTATTAGTGTTGCTCTGAAGTGTGTGTTCACGTATGTGTGTTTTACAGTGTGTGTTCACGTATGTGTGTTTTACAGTGTGTGTTCACGTATGTGTGTTTTACAGTGTGTGTTCACGTATGTGTGTTTTACAGTGTGTGTTCACGTATGTGTGTTTTACAGTGTGTGTTCACGTATGTGTGTTTTACAGTGTGTGTTCACGTATGTGTGTTTTACAGTGTGTGTTCACGTATGTGTGTTTTACAGTGTGTGTTCACGTATGTGTGTTTTACAGTGTGTGTTCACGTATGTGTGTTTTACAGTGTGTGTTCACGTATGTGTGTTTTACAGTGTGTGTTCACGTATGTGTGTTTTACAGTGTGTGTTCACGTATGTGTGTTTTACAGTGTGTGTTCACGTATGTGTGTTTTACAGTGTGTGTTCACGTATGTGTGTTTTACAGTGTGTGTTCACGTATGTGTGTTTTACAGTGTGTGTGAGTGGTGTGTGTGTTTTACAGTGTGTGTGAGTGGTGTGTGTGTTTTACAGTGTGTGTGAGTGGTGTATGTAAAACCTTCTGATCTGTATCATGTCGCCAGTCTATTATTGGGTCCATAAAATAGAGATGGAATCAGCTGATTGGACATGATGTTTGGTTTAGCGAGGGCTCTGCAGCTTTGCCATCTCATTTGTGTGTGAGTGTATGTGAGTTCTGTACATGAAAGTGAGACGTGATGAGGTGTGAAGCCTTTGTTGTATATCTAGGTGCACTGGACCGATGAGACAACACATTAATCAGAGAATATTAGCTGTATGGTCTGAACCCTCTTACCTCACCCATCACGACATACCTTTGAAACTGAAGTCTGATCTATCACAGGCTCTTAGAGGAGGTTTCTACAGCAGGCCAATATGCTGGGCTGAGCTGTATTTCAACACAACCGAGACCAGCCAAGAAATGTCAAATGAAAACGTTTCAAACCTAAGTCTATTTATGCTGCCAACGCACTGTATATTTGTACATGATCAACTCACCATATGGGCACCGCTTAAATGGTCCTCTCTGCTCTTACGTACATTAGCTTTTTATTATTTATTTACTTCTGATTAGTGGAAGAGAAAACATTTGTGTTCAATCCATCATATGTAACCATAGCCCGTCGCTCATCTGGTTACACTTGACAATAATGGACCATACCAGCGTGTCCGTACACACACACACACACACACACACGCACACACACACACACCAGCCTTCATCAACAGGCCACTTAGTGTGGATAGAGGTTCTAGACATGAAACAACATTGAGTTGTTCTGGGGGTCGGAGGTGGGGGGATTCACGTAAAGATGCACTATGCAGAAATCGCTTCCTGGTTGCAAAAAGAGTTTACCCAATTTCAGTTTGTGACAAAACAAGAAAGTATAGCATAGAGAATCATTGTACCATCAAACGGCTGTGAAATATATTTTCCATAACCAAAAATATTGTATTTTCAGCTGTTTGAAGCTGGTGTACAAAAATGGAAGTATAAGATGCAAAAGTGAAACTTCAGAACGGGAAGCATAGAAATAGCACACATAGAACAGATCTTCCACTTCTTAGAATTGCATTCAATGAGAATGACAGATCTATAACGGATATATATCTATGCAAATTTGGTTGGGTCGCCCAAAGGGTTACATATTGCCGCTTTAAAGGAAAAAGTAGGAGCCAAATGTCTTTGGCTTTCTCTCGGTCACTCCCTTAACAGTATGATCCCTTCTCCACCGGCATGCATCTCCTCTCCCTCTCTCTGGCTCAATGAGAACAGGGATGGTACGACAGCCAACATAAGCTGTAGGGCTCTGAATCTCAGGGAATGCTATACATCTGTATTGATCTCTCCTCTCCCTCCTGTACAGTCCCCTGCATCTGGAAACAATTGGCTGAAAGTAGACCCGGCCAGCAAATTTACACTGAACAAAAATATAAATGTAACATGTAAAGTGTTGGTCCCATGTTTCATGAGCTGAAATAAAATGTCCCAGAAATATTCCATACGCATAAAAAGCTGTGCACAAATGTATTTACATTCCTGTTAATGAGCATTTCCATCCACCTGACAGATGTGGCATATCAAGAAGCTGATTTGAAACCATCTCAAGGAAGCTAATCTGCGTGCTCGTTGTCCTCACCAGGGTCTTGACCTGACTGCAGTTCGGCGTTGTAACCGACTTTAGTGGGCAAATGCTCACCTTCGATGGCCACTGGCACGCAGATGGCAGATAGCATGTATGGCGTAGTGTGGGTTAGTGGTTTGCTGGTGTCAACGTTGTGAACAGAGTGCCCCATGGTGGCGGTGGGGTTATGGTATGGGCAGGCATAAGTTACAGACAATGAACACAATTGCATTTTATCGATGGCAAGTTGAATGCACAGAGATACCATGACGAGATCCTGAGGCCTATTGTTGTGCCATTCATCCCCCGCCATCACCTCATGTTTCAGCGTGATAATGCACAGCCCCATGTCGCAACGATCTGTACACAAGTCCTGGAAGCTGAAAATGTCCCAGTTCTTCAATGGCCTGCATACTCACCAGCCATGTCACCCATTGAGCATGTTTGGGATGCTCTGGATCGACGTGAACGACAGTGTGTCCCAGTTCCCACCAATATCCAACAACTTCACACAGCCATTGAAGAGGAGTGGGACAACATTCCACAGGCCACAATCAACAGGCTGATCAACTTTATGCTAAGGAGGTGTGTTCAGCTGCATGAGGCAAATGGTGGTCACACCAGATACTGACTGGTTTTCTGGTCGACGCCCCTACCTTTTTTTTAAGGTATCTGTGACAAACAGATGCATATCTGTATTCCCAGTCATGTGAAATCCATAGATTAGAGTCAAATTCTTTTATTTCAGCTAATTTCCTTTTTTGATCTCTAACCCAGCAAAATATTTGAATTTGTAGCATGTTGCGTTTATATTTTTGTTCAGTGTAGTTCTGTTAGGGTGGTGGAGGAGGCCATCAGATATATGTTGGATTTTGAGTTGGTGTGTTTGTGACTCTATAGGATACACCTGATTGCAAACACACATTTCCTTCCCCTGGTACTGACCCCACCCTGATGGGTGATCTGATGTGTCAACAGTCTCAGTGGACAGATGCCTGTATACATTCCTCACTGGACTGAATGGACTGATAGTAACCTCTCCCTCTCTTTCTGTCTCTCTCCCTCACCCTCCTGTAGCAGGAGCAGGAGACCAGCTACACCATCCTGCGCTCTAAGGGTTGTAACGTGACGTTAAGCGGTCTGAAGGCAGACACCTCCTACCTGCTCCAGATCAGGGCCAGGACTGCAGCAGGATATGGAGCCAGCAGCAGGAGCTTTGAGTTCGAGACCAGCCCTGACTGTATGTACTTTTCTGATCCCACAACATACAGTATTTTGTATGTAATTCAACACCAAGTGATTGATGTCAATGATTCAGTTGTTAGATTTTTGTCATTGTCCTGTGCCTGTACATGCTAACATTTATCTCTCTCTCCTGCTCCTGTTCTCTTCTTTCTCTCTCTCCCTCTTTCTCCATTTCTTCCCAGCATTCTCTATCTCCAGTGAGAGTAGTCAGGTGGTGTTGATAGCCATCTCCTCTGCTGCGGCCATCATCCTGCTCACTGTCCTACTCTACATTGTGATTGGCAGGTCTGTACACCAATCGCACTGCACAAAGCACACTGACAACTCCGTCAGAGCCAATAACATGGCTCTGTCTTCACGGAGGTCTGCCTCTAAATGCAGAGATATACTGTACTGTCTGAGGATACTGTAGTAAGAATAGATCATATCCCTATAAAGTATGCTCCTGGAATGGCGGAGGATGCAATGCTTTTTATCTTACTCTTTTGTGTATGTAGTGTAGAGGGATACTGTGTGTCTGTCTGTGTTTACATTTACATTATAGTTATGTAGTCACGGTCTTATCCAGAGCGATTTACAGGAGAAATGAGGGTTAAGTGCCTGGCTCAAGGGCACATCGACATATTTTTCACCTAGTCAGCTCGGGGATTCAAACTACTGACCTTTTGGTTACTGGCCCAGGTAACAGTTAGGTAACAGTTAGTACTGGTTACTGGCCCAGGTAACAGTTAGGTAACAGTTAGTACTGGTTACTGGCCCAGGTAACAGTTAGGTAACAGTTAGTACTGGTTACTGGCCCAGGTAACAGTTAGGTAACAGTTAGTACTGGTTACTGGCCCGGGGTTAATGTTGGCAGTTAGTACTGCAGTGAGAGTAGAACTGTCAGGCTCATTACTAGTCCTGCAGATCCCGTTCTGGCTCAGAGCAAAGACAAACACACCATGGTACACCAGGACTGACCGCTGCTGCTTTCCTCCACACGCACGCACACACACACACACACACACACACATGCCAGGGTTTCCGTTATGAAAATGTGTCGGCATACATTTGACCGGCAGCATTTTAATTTACCGGACATTTGAGAAATTTTCCGGACCCATATGCATTGGGTGGGTAACCTGATTAAGTAGTCTACCCACGGTGCTCAGAATGACAGAAATCACATTTAGAATATGATAATTCATCATAACAGAACATGCAAGTCCAGGATGCAATGACGTATGTCCTTCTTACCGTGCACTTTGAACATGTTAGAACTGTCCACATTAACTTTTCCTCAGACAACAAGACGAGTAACGAACAGCAAAATCACTAGGGTCGGCACCTGAGTTTCAAGCAAATTTCCACCATAAAAATTCACCTTTATAATAACCTTGTACTCTGTTGACACTGACAGATAAATTAAACCGACGTTGTCCATAGAGTGGAAAAGGCCTAGGAGAAGGGGAGACACAATTGGAATATGACGTTCCTCTAAAGAGTGAATATGCGCAGTGCTCACTCACCAGGGATATGGCAGATGCTCTCCGCAGGTAGGGGTAGGTAGGCCTACTATTGTTCGCTCAATTAAGTTCAGAATTTTGATAGCTAAAAGACAGATTAGAGTCTTTTCATTGTCTTCTCTTGACTTCTACTTTTCACTGACAGTCACAACTCAACAATCATCTATTTGGTATTTTCCGTGCACGCTGCCCAAAATGTTCGGGCTGCCTTTCCTTCCGACTGTAGGCAATGCTATTTAAAACAATCCCAAACTTTCTTTTTTCTTTGTAGCCAAATCATGCTTTAGTAGTTTGAATGATTTCATTTTTTTCTGTATAGACACGATTAGACTAATTATATATAGAATTTTAGGGAAAGCTGAGCTTCCGCTAGCCTTATGGATGCGTCGCCTATGTCAATGTGCTATCCCCCATAGTAGTAAAGTAGACCTAACCTACTGGTTTCAATGGCATATGGAAGTCTTTATTAAATCATTGATTCCACGGATATGGTCAGATTTAGCCTAGGCTATTTCGAAGCAAGGTAAAACATGCCTCTTAATATGTAGTAAAACATTCATGTTTCAAACAGTGAAGTAACTATAGGTTTTCAAAATGCATACCTCCTCCAGCTCATTGCAAAGTGGGTGTGACGAGCTGATGAAGCCTGCTTTAGTTGCATTTGAACAGCAAATGGGAAGCCCGCTTCAATTACCAGTTGAGATATACAAATAGTATCTCTTTTTAATTGGGGCTATTTTTAACGCACGATTACATTTTGAATTGTTGCGCAATGATCTGGCTTATAAAAGCGGTGTCTTACAGATTTTCCACTCAAAGGCTCTGTATCTATATGCTGTGTAATAAATAAGATACATAACTAGTTTACACATGCGGCAATTTAATTCCAATAAATTATTCAAATTAACCCCTAGACCGGTAAGTCAATGACTAACGGAAACCCTGACACAAGCACACACTTTTTTTTTTTACATTGACACCCCCCTCTCAATTTGTTTTGTACACTGCTGCTACTCGCTGTTTATTATCTATGCATAGTCACTTCACCCCTACCTACATGTACAAATTACCTCGACTAACCTGTACCCCGCACATTGACTCGGTACCGGTACCCTCTGTATATAGCCGTTACTGTCATTTTATTGTGTTACTTTGTATTATTTTTTACTTTACTTTATTTGGTAAATATTTTCTTAACTCTTTCTTGAACTGCACTGTTGGTTAAGGGCTTGTAAGTAAGCATTTCATGGTAAGGTCTACACATTTGTTGTATTCGGCTCATGTGACAAATAAAGTTTGATTTGATTTGACGCACACACACATGGCTTGCTATGCCCTCTGATGTAGGGTGAGGGAATGTGAAGACTGATAGGTAAAGGTGTGACATTCATTTCTGTCATTGTGACTGACAGGTTCTGTGGCTACAGGAGGTCTAAACATCCTGACGAGAAGAGACTGCACTTTGGCAATGGACACTGTAAGTACCTCACCCAACCCTCTGTCCGTCCATCTGTCTGTCAGTCCGTCTGTCCGTCTGCCTGTCTGCCTGTCCGTCTGCCTGTCTGCGTGCCTGTCTGTCCGTCTGCCCATCTGCCTGCGTGCCTGTCTGTCTGTCTGACTGTCTGCCTGTCTGCCTATCTGTCTGCATGTCTGTGTGCCTGTCTGTCCGTCTGCCTGTCTGTCTGCCTGACTGTCTGCCTGTCTGCCTATCTGTCTGCATGTCTGCGTGCCTGTCTGCCTGTCTGCATGTCTGCGTGCCTGTCTGTCTGTCTGTCTGTTTGTGTATGTGTCTGTCTGTCTGCTTGTCTGTCTGTGTGCGTGTCTGTCTGTGTATTGTTCTTCTAAAATATGTTGAGTCATTCCTCAGCGTTAGTTAGGTACAGGGTCAGTGTGTTTGTGTACAGTATATCCGTCTCCTGATTGGGGTTTATTTGAACAGAAACATGTTTTCCTTGGGGGCTGGCCACACTCATAAACCAACCTAGTGTTTTTCTTACACATGATGGATTGATTGGCTGGTCACTCATCCATAAATGTCACATGACGTCCGTAGTGGGTTTTGTGACCCACCCGAAGACTCATCTCCTCTGCCTATTCCTAATATACTGTCTACTAACACACTCTCACTCACTCTCACTCTCACTCTCTCTCTCTCTCTCTCTCTCTCTCTCTCTCTCTCTCTCTCTCTCTCTCTCTCTCTCTCTCTCTCTCTCTCTCTCTCTCTCTCTCTCTCTCTCTCTCTCTCTCTCAATTCAAGGGGCTTTATTGGCATGGGAAACATATGTTAAGTAGATAATAAACATAAGTGAAATAAACAGTAAAAATGAACAGTAAACATTACACTCACAGAAGTTCCAAAGGAATAAAGACATTACAAATGTCATATTATGTATATTTACAGTGTTGTAATGATGTACAAATGGTTAAAGTACAAAAGGGAAAATCTCTCTCTCTCTCTCTCTCTCTCTCTGATTCTCTCAATAAGACTGTTACTAATTCTCTCTCACATCAATTCAATTTCAATTGAAGGGCTTTATTGGCATGGGAAACATATGTTTAAGTGATATAGATAATATACAAAAGTGAAATAAACGATACAAAATTAACAGTAAACATTACACCCCCCCCCCCCCCCTTCCCCTCAGTGCGTCTGCCAGGTATAAGGACCTACGTAGACCCTCACACCTATGAAGACCCCAGTCAGGCCGTCCATGAGTTTGCCAAGGAGCTGGATGCTTCCTGTATCGCCATCGACAAGGTGGTGGGAGCAGGTGAGACCAGAGACATGACACACAGTGTCACATAGGCACACAGAGACACATGCATGCACACACACACAGGTGCATGCATGCACACACGCGCACAAACATATGCATGCACACACACACACGTCAATAACATATACTGTAGCATTCATATACGATTACCTAATACATATTGAACAAACTTTCCCACAGTAGCATTCACAGTGATCCCAAAGATACGTCACACACATTCCAACGTATTGGTATTCAGAGGCACAAAGAGAATCTATTTGATAGTAAGGTGTTTGTTCTAAATGTAGCTGTGAGAATGAGATTCATTTAACACTTCAGCTGGAGAGTCCTGTGTTTTATTCCTCTTCTGCAACGGAGAGAGGGTGAGGCAGGGGAGGGAGGGAGGGAGGAAGGGAAGTAGAGAGGAAGAATGAGGGATGGATGGGAGAGAAAGGTGGTATGGATATAGGGATGGATTGAGAGATGGGGAGTGCAGGAAGTGAGAGGAAGGGATGGATGGAGAAATGGGGATGTAGAGAGGGAAATGAAAGGAGTAAAAAGAGGGATGGATAGAGGGATGGAGTGAAAAGTCCTCGCTGCCTCACTGCTTTTAATAGAGTGTGTGCTACTGGAGCAGAGGAGTATGGGTAACGTTATCGCACCTCCAGATGGGATATTGTTTGACATTCCCCACAGCTCCCTCTCTCCTCTCTCTCATTTATTTTCTAAACCTCTCCTCTCCTTTCTTTTTCACCCTTTCTCCACCTCGCTCCTCTTCCCTCTCTCCCAGATGTCTTCAGCAGGAGTGTAGAAATGAAGTTAATGCATTGTGATTCATGGGAATAGCAGGCAGTGGGAGAGCACATAGAGACATGCTACAACACAGGGCAGCTGCACCATCTTACAGATGACCTGCACACATCAAAGCCTAAGAAAGCGGAGGGAGAGTTTGTGTCATTAATCACAGCTCTTCCCTGCTCATCAGAGGAGTGGATGGAGGATGGAGGGTGGAGGGTGGAGGGTGGAGGATGGAGGATGGAGGATGGAGGATGGAGGATGGAGGATGGAGGGTGGGGTAATACTGATCCTGGTGCTGGTCATCTCCCAGCCTATCCACTGGCCAACCACAGCCCAGCTCAGCCTAGCTCCAACCACAGCCTAGCTCCAACCACAGCCCAGCTCAGCCTAGCTCCAACTACAGCCCAGCTCAGCCTAGCTCCAACCACAGCCTAGCTCCAACCACAGCCCAGATCAGCCTAGCTCCAACTACAGCCCATCTCAGCCTAGCTCCAACCACAGCCTAGCTCCAACCACAGCCCAGCTCAGCCTAGCTCCAACCACAGCCTAGCTACAACCACAGCCCAGCTCAGCCTAGCTCCAACCACAGCCTAGCTCCAACCACAGCCCAGCTCAGCCTAGCTCCAACCACAGCCTAGCTCCAACCACAGCCCAGCTCAGCCTAGCTCCAACCACAGCCTAGCTCCAACCACAGCCCAGCTCAGCCTAGCTCCAACCACAGCCCAGGTCAATCTAGCTACAACCACAGCCCAGCTCATCCTAGCTCCAACTACAGCCCAGCTCAGCCTAGCTCCAACCACAGCCCAGCTCATCCTAGCTCCAACTACAGCCCAGCTCAGCCTAGCTCCAACCACAGCCCAGGTCAGTCTAGCTACAACCACAGCCCAGCTCAGCCTAGCTCCAACCACAGCCCAGCTCATCCTAGCTCCAACTACAGCCCAGCTCAGCCTAGCTCCAACCACAGCCCAGGTCAGTCTAGCTACAACTACAGCCCAGCTCAGCCTAGCTCCAACCACAGCCCAGCTCAGCCTAGCTCCAACTACAGCCCAGCTCAGCCTAGCTCCAACAACAGCCCAGCTCAGCCTAGCTCCAACAACAGCCCAGGTCAGCCAAGCTTCAACAACAGCCCAGCTCAGCCTAGCTTCAACAACAGCCCAGGTCAGCCTAGCTCCAACTACAGCCCAGCTCAGCCTAGCTTCAACAACAGCCCAGCTCAGCCTAGCTCCAACTACAGCCCAGGTCAGCCTAACTCCAACAACAGCCTAGGTCAGCCTAGCTCCAACAACAGCCCAGCTCAGCCTAGCTCCAACAACAGCCCAGGTCAGCCTAGCTCCAACAACAGCCTAGGTCAGCCTAGCTCCAACAACAGCCCAGCTCAGCCTAGCTCCAACAACAGCCCAGCAAGCAGCGTGCTGCTCTCTTTAGACAGCCTGTAATTATTCAATGTCCTTCCAGACCCAATCTCAGGCCAGTACTTGCGTGTGTGTGTCTCTGACTTCGTACCAACCCTGTATCTCTGATCCGACTCCTCTATGGGAAATGATCATACAGGAGAAAGGGCATGGACCGGGTCCATATGTCTTAGCTGTAACATCACGGTCCTACACAAACACACCCTCTCTTCTTTGGCCAAGTCCCTGTCACCAGCCGTATCAGAGCAATGCTTGACCTCCCATTCTGACTTTGAAGTGGTCTCTTTACCACAAGCCCTGCCTAGGGAAACTATTCTCCAGAGAGGCTCTGTACCTCAGAGGGATACTACAGCTTGATCATACTGTATGTCATCACCATGCTGGAATGAGAA